>NW_028166779.1:5000-91165 GCF_964263955.1 Coregonus lavaretus
GCATTGGTGGTTCAGTGGTAGAATTCTCGCCTGCCACGCGGGGGCCAGTCGCGTATAGCTGTAACAGCCGTTTTGTCGAAACAGCGCCACTGAATCAGTGTGTGGCCGAAAATATATTACATCCGTAGTGGTTTAGGACTACCATAGAGAATGAATGGGAAACGCTTTAGGGCTCTTTTTACGCGGGAGGCCCGGGTTCGATTCCCGGCCAATGCATGAATTCTTTTTATTGCTGTACCCAAGAAAGCAAAGGTAACTGAACTAAATGACTATCGCCACACCATAACACCTCCTCCTCCGTTCTTTACGGTGGGAACTACACATGCGGAGATCATCCACACTGCGTCTCACAAAGACACGGCGGTTGGAACCAAAAATCTCAAATTTGGACTCCAGACCAAAGGACACATTTCCACCAGTCTAATGTCCATTGCTTGTGTTTCTGGCCCAAGCCGGTCTTGGTTTTTATCAAAGCATTGGTGGTTCAGTGGTAGAATTCTCGCCTGCCACGCGGGGGCCAGTCGCGTATAGCTGTAACAGCCGTTTTGTCGAAACAGCGCCACTGAATCAGTGTGTGGCCGAAAATATATTACATCCGTAGTGGTTTAGGACTACCATAGAGAATGAATGGGAAACGCTTTAGGGCTCTTTTTACGCGGGAGGCCCGGGTTCGATTCCCGGCCAATGCATGAATTCTTTTTATTGCTGTACCCAAGAAAGCAAAGGTAACTGAACTAAATGACTATCGCCACACCATAACACCTCCTCCTCCGTTCTTTACGGTGGGAACTACACATGCGGAGATCATCCACACTGCGTCTCACAAAGACACGGCGGTTGGAACCAAAAATCTCAAATTTGGACTCCAGACCAAAGGACACATTTTCACCAGTCTAATGTCCATTGCTTGTGTTTCTGGCCCAAGCCGGTCTTGGTTTTTATCAAAGCATTGGTGGTTCAGTGGTAGAATTCTCGCCTGCCACGCGGGGGCCAGTCGCGTATAGCTGTAACAGCCGTTTTGTCGAAACAGCGCCACTGAATCAGTGTGTGGCCGAAAATATATTACATCCGTAGTGGTTTAGGACTACCATAGAGAATGAATGGGAAACGCTTTAGGGCTCTTTTTACGCGGGAGGCCCGGGTTCGATTCCCGGCCAATGCATGAATTCTTTTTATTGCTGTACCCAAGAAAGCAAAGGTAACTGAACTAAATGACTATCGCCACACCATAACACCTCCTCCTCCGTTCTTTACGGTGGGAACTACACATGCGGAGATCATCCACACTGCGTCTCACAAAGACACGGCGGTTGGAACCAAAAATCTCAAATTTGGACTCCAGACCAAAGGACACATTTCCACCAGTCTAATGTCCATTGCTTGTGTTTCTGGCCCAAGCCGGTCTTGGTTTTTATCAAAGCATTGGTGGTTCAGTGGTAGAATTCTCGCCTGCCACGCGGGGGCCAGTCGCGTATAGCTGTAACAGCCGTTTTGTCGAAACAGCGCCACTGAATCAGTGTGTGGCCGAAAATATATTACATCCGTAGTGGTTTAGGACTACCATAGAGAATGAATGGGAAACGCTTTAGGGCTCTTTTTACGCGGGAGGCCCGGGTTCGATTCCCGGCCAATGCATGAATTCTTTTTATTGCTGTACCCAAGAAAGCAAAGGTAACTGAACTAAATGACTATCGCCACACCATAACACCTCCTCCTCCGTTCTTTACGGTGGGAACTACACATGCGGAGATCATCCACACTGCGTCTCACAAAGACACGGCGGTTGGAACCAAAAATCTCAAATTTGGACTCCAGACCAAAGGACACATTTTCACCAGTCTAATGTCCATTGCTTGTGTTTCTGGCCCAAGCCGGTCTTGGTTTTTATCAAAGCATTGGTGGTTCAGTGGTAGAATTCTCGCCTGCCACGCGGGGGCCAGTCGCGTATAGCTGTAACAGCCGTTTTGTCGAAACAGCGCCACTGAATCAGTGTGTGGCCGAAAATATATTACATCCGTAGTGGTTTAGGACTACCATAGAGAATGAATGGGAAACGCTTTAGGGCTCTTTTTACGCGGGAGGCCCGGGTTCGATTCCCGGCCAATGCATGAATTCTTTTTATTGCTGTACCCAAGAAAGCAAAGGTAACTGAACTAAATGACTATCGCCACACCATAACACCTCCTCCTCCGTTCTTTACGGTGGGAACTACACATGCGGAGATCATCCACACTGCGTCTCACAAAGACACGGCGGTTGGAACCAAAAATCTCAAATTTGGACTCCAGACCAAAGGACACATTTCCACCAGTCTAATGTCCATTGCTTGTGTTTCTGGCCCAAGCCGGTCTTGGTTTTTATCAAAGCATTGGTGGTTCAGTGGTAGAATTCTCGCCTGCCACGCGGGGGCCAGTCGCGTATAGCTGTAACAGCCGTTTTGTCGAAACAGCGCCACTGAATCAGTGTGTGGCCGAAAATATATTACATCCGTAGTGGTTTAGGACTACCATAGAGAATGAATGGGAAACGCTTTAGGGCTCTTTTTACGCGGGAGGCCCGGGTTCGATTCCCGGCCAATGCATGAATTCTTTTTATTGCTGTACCCAAGAAAGCAAAGGTAACTGAACTAAATGACTATCGCCACACCATAACACCTCCTCCTCCGTTCTTTACGGTGGGAACTACACATGCGGAGATCATCCACACTGCGTCTCACAAAGACACGGCGGTTGGAACCAAAAATCTCAAATTTGGACTCCAGACCAAAGGACACATTTCCACCAGTCTAATGTCCATTGCTTGTGTTTCTGGCCCAAGCCGGTCTTGGTTTTTATCAAAGCATTGGTGGTTCAGTGGTAGAATTCTCGCCTGCCACGCGGGGGCCAGTCGCGTATAGCTGTAACAGCCGTTTTGTCGAAACAGCGCCACTGAATCAGTGTGTGGCCGAAAATATATTACATCCGTAGTGGTTTAGGACTACCATAGAGAATGAATGGGAAACGCTTTAGGGCTCTTTTTACGCGGGAGGCCCGGGTTCGATTCCCGGCCAATGCATGAATTCTTTTTATTGCTGTACCCAAGAAAGCAAAGGTAACTGAACTAAATGACTATCGCCACACCATAACACCTCCTCCTCCGTTCTTTACGGTGGGAACTACACATGCGGAGATCATCCACACTGCGTCTCACAAAGACACGGCGGTTGGAACCAAAAATCTCAAATTTGGACTCCAGACCAAAGGACACATTTTCACCAGTCTAATGTCCATTGCTTGTGTTTCTGGCCCAAGCCGGTCTTGGTTTTTATCAAAGCATTGGTGGTTCAGTGGTAGAATTCTCGCCTGCCACGCGGGGGCCAGTCGCGTATAGCTGTAACAGCCGTTTTGTCGAAACAGCGCCACTGAATCAGTGTGTGGCCGAAAATATATTACATCCGTAGTGGTTTAGGACTACCATAGAGAATGAATGGGAAACGCTTTAGGGCTCTTTTTACGCGGGAGGCCCGGGTTCGATTCCCGGCCAATGCATGAATTCTTTTTATTGCTGTACCCAAGAAAGCAAAGGTAACTGAACTAAATGACTATCGCCACACCATAACACCTCCTCCTCCGTTCTTTACGGTGGGAACTACACATGCGGAGATCATCCACACTGCGTCTCACAAAGACACGGCGGTTGGAACCAAAAATCTCAAATTTGGACTCCAGACCAAAGGACACATTTTCACCAGTCTAATGTCCATTGCTTGTGTTTCTGGCCCAAGCCGGTCTTGGTTTTTATCAAAGCATTGGTGGTTCAGTGGTAGAATTCTCGCCTGCCACGCGGGGGCCAGTCGCGTATAGCTGTAACAGCCGTTTTGTCGAAACAGCGCCACTGAATCAGTGTGTGGCCGAAAATATATTACATCCGTAGTGGTTTAGGACTACCATAGAGAATGAATGGGAAACGCTTTAGGGCTCTTTTTACGCGGGAGGCCCGGGTTCGATTCCCGGCCAATGCATGAATTCTTTTTATTGCTGTACCCAAGAAAGCAAAGGTAACTGAACTAAATGACTATCGCCACACCATAACACCTCCTCCTCCGTTCTTTACGGTGGGAACTACACATGCGGAGATCATCCACACTGCGTCTCACAAAGACACGGCGGTTGGAACCAAAAATCTCAAATTTGGACTCCAGACCAAAGGACACATTTTCACCAGTCTAATGTCCATTGCTTGTGTTTCTGGCCCAAGCCGGTCTTGGTTTTTATCAAAGCATTGGTGGTTCAGTGGTAGAATTCTCGCCTGCCACGCGGGGGCCAGTCGCGTATAGCTGTAACAGCCGTTTTGTCGAAACAGCGCCACTGAATCAGTGTGTGGCCGAAAATATATTACATCCGTAGTGGTTTAGGACTACCATAGAGAATGAATGGGAAACGCTTTAGGGCTCTTTTTACGCGGGAGGCCCGGGTTCGATTCCCGGCCAATGCATGAATTCTTTTTATTGCTGTACCCAAGAAAGCAAAGGTAACTGAACTAAATGACTATCGCCACACCATAACACCTCCTCCTCCGTTCTTTACGGTGGGAACTACACATGCGGAGATCATCCACACTGCGTCTCACAAAGACACGGCGGTTGGAACCAAAAATCTCAAATTTGGACTCCAGACCAAAGGACACATTTTCACCAGTCTAATGTCCATTGCTTGTGTTTCTGGCCCAAGCCGGTCTTGGTTTTTATCAAAGCATTGGTGGTTCAGTGGTAGAATTCTCGCCTGCCACGCGGGGGCCAGTCGCGTATAGCTGTAACAGCCGTTTTGTCGAAACAGCGCCACTGAATCAGTGTGTGGCCGAAAATATATTACATCCGTAGTGGTTTAGGACTACCATAGAGAATGAATGGGAAACGCTTTAGGGCTCTTTTTACGCGGGAGGCCCGGGTTCGATTCCCGGCCAATGCATGAATTCTTTTTATTGCTGTACCCAAGAAAGCAAAGGTAACTGAACTAAATGACTATCGCCACACCATAACACCTCCTCCTCCGTTCTTTACGGTGGGAACTACACATGCGGAGATCATCCACACTGCGTCTCACAAAGACACGGCGGTTGGAACCAAAAATCTCAAATTTGGACTCCAGACCAAAGGACACATTTCCACCAGTCTAATGTCCATTGCTTGTGTTTCTGGCCCAAGCCGGTCTTGGTTTTTATCAAAGCATTGGTGGTTCAGTGGTAGAATTCTCGCCTGCCACGCGGGGGCCAGTCGCGTATAGCTGTAACAGCCGTTTTGTCGAAACAGCGCCACTGAATCAGTGTGTGGCCGAAAATATATTACATCCGTAGTGGTTTAGGACTACCATAGAGAATGAATGGGAAACGCTTTAGGGCTCTTTTTACGCGGGAGGCCCGGGTTCGATTCCCGGCCAATGCATGAATTATTTTTATTGCTGTACCCAAGAAAGCAAAGGTAACTGAACTAAATGACTATCGCCACACCATAACACCTCCTCCTCCGTTCTTTACGGTGGGAACTACACATGCGGAGATCATCCACACTGCGTCTCACAAAGACACGGCGGTTGGAACCAAAAATCTCAAATTTGGACTCCAGACCAAAGGACACATTTTCACCAGTCTAATGTCCATTGCTTGTGTTTCTGGCCCAAGCCGGTCTTGGTTTTTATCAAAGCATTGGTGGTTCAGTGGTAGAATTCTCGCCTGCCACGCGGGGGCCAGTCGCGTATAGCTGTAACAGCCGTTTTGTCGAAACAGCGCCACTGAATCAGTGTGTGGCCGAAAATATATTACATCCGTAGTGGTTTAGGACTACCATAGAGAATGAATGGGAAACGCTTTAGGGCTCTTTTTACGCGGGAGGCCCGGGTTCGATTCCCGGCCAATGCATGAATTATTTTTATTGCTGTACCCAAGAAAGCAAAGGTAACTGAACTAAATGACTATCGCCACACCATAACACCTCCTCCTCCGTTCTTTACGGTGGGAACTACACATGCGGAGATCATCCACACTGCGTCTCACAAAGACACGGCGGTTGGAACCAAAAATCTCAAATTTGGACTCCAGACCAAAGGACACATTTTCACCAGTCTAATGTCCATTGCTTGTGTTTCTGGCCCAAGCCGGTCTTGGTTTTTATCAAAGCATTGGTGGTTCAGTGGTAGAATTCTCGCCTGCCACGCGGGGGCCAGTCGCGTATAGCTGTAACAGCCGTTTTGTCGAAACAGCGCCACTGAATCAGTGTGTGGCCGAAAATATATTACATCCGTAGTGGTTTAGGACTACCATAGAGAATGAATGGGAAACGCTTTAGGGCTCTTTTTACGCGGGAGGCCCGGGTTCGATTCCCGGCCAATGCATGAATTCTTTTTATTGCTGTACCCAAGAAAGCAAAGGTAACTGAACTAAATGACTATCGCCACACCATAACACCTCCTCCTCCGTTCTTTACGGTGGGAACTACACATGCGGAGATCATCCACACTGCGTCTCACAAAGACACGGCGGTTGGAACCAAAAATCTCAAATTTGGACTCCAGACCAAAGGACACATTTTCACCAGTCTAATGTCCATTGCTTGTGTTTCTGGCCCAAGCCGGTCTTGGTTTTTATCAAAGCATTGGTGGTTCAGTGGTAGAATTCTCGCCTGCCACGCGGGGGCCAGTCGCGTATAGCTGTAACAGCCGTTTTGTCGAAACAGCGCCACTGAATCAGTGTGTGGCCGAAAATATATTACATCCGTAGTGGTTTAGGACTACCATAGAGAATGAATGGGAAACGCTTTAGGGCTCTTTTTACGCGGGAGGCCCGGGTTCGATTCCCGGCCAATGCATGAATTCTTTTTATTGCTGTACCCAAGAAAGCAAAGGTAACTGAACTAAATGACTATCGCCACACCATAACACCTCCTCCTCCGTTCTTTACGGTGGGAACTACACATGCGGAGATCATCCACACTGCGTCTCACAAAGACACGGCGGTTGGAACCAAAAATCTCAAATTTGGACTCCAGACCAAAGGACACATTTTCACCAGTCTAATGTCCATTGCTTGTGTTTCTGGCCCAAGCCGGTCTTGGTTTTTATCAAAGCATTGGTGGTTCAGTGGTAGAATTCTCGCCTGCCACGCGGGGGCCAGTCGCGTATAGCTGTAACAGCCGTTTTGTCGAAACAGCGCCACTGAATCAGTGTGTGGCCGAAAATATATTACATCCGTAGTGGTTTAGGACTACCATAGAGAATGAATGGGAAACGCTTTAGGGCTCTTTTTACGCGGGAGGCCCGGGTTCGATTCCCGGCCAATGCATGAATTCTTTTTATTGCTGTACCCAAGAAAGCAAAGGTAACTGAACTAAATGACTATCGCCACACCATAACACCTCCTCCTCCGTTCTTTACGGTGGGAACTACACATGCGGAGATCATCCACACTGCGTCTCACAAAGACACGGCGGTTGGAACCAAAAATCTCAAATTTGGACTCCAGACCAAAGGACACATTTTCACCAGTCTAATGTCCATTGCTTGTGTTTCTGGCCCAAGCCGGTCTTGGTTTTTATCAAAGCATTGGTGGTTCAGTGGTAGAATTCTCGCCTGCCACGCGGGGGCCAGTCGCGTATAGCTGTAACAGCCGTTTTGTCGAAACAGCGCCACTGAATCAGTGTGTGGCCGAAAATATATTACATCCGTAGTGGTTTAGGACTACCATAGAGAATGAATGGGAAACGCTTTAGGGCTCTTTTTACGCGGGAGGCCCGGGTTCGATTCCCGGCCAATGCATGAATTCTTTTTATTGCTGTACCCAAGAAAGCAAAGGTAACTGAACTAAATGACTATCGCCACACCATAACACCTCCTCCTCCGTTCTTTACGGTGGGAACTACACATGCGGAGATCATCCACACTGCGTCTCACAAAGACACGGCGGTTGGAACCAAAAATCTCAAATTTGGACTCCAGACCAAAGGACACATTTTCACCAGTCTAATGTCCATTGCTTGTGTTTCTGGCCCAAGCCGGTCTTGGTTTTTATCAAAGCATTGGTGGTTCAGTGGTAGAATTCTCGCCTGCCACGCGGGGGCCAGTCGCGTATAGCTGTAACAGCCGTTTTGTCGAAACAGCGCCACTGAATCAGTGTGTGGCCGAAAATATATTACATCCGTAGTGGTTTAGGACTACCATAGAGAATGAATGGGAAACGCTTTAGGGCTCTTTTTACGCGGGAGGCCCGGGTTCGATTCCCGGCCAATGCATGAATTATTTTTATTGCTGTACCCAAGAAAGCAAAGGTAACTGAACTAAATGACTATCGCCACACCATAACACCTCCTCCTCCGTTCTTTACGGTGGGAACTACACATGCGGAGATCATCCACACTGCGTCTCACAAAGACACGGCGGTTGGAACCAAAAATCTCAAATTTGGACTCCAGACCAAAGGACACATTTTCACCAGTCTAATGTCCATTGCTTGTGTTTCTGGCCCAAGCCGGTCTTGGTTTTTATCAAAGCATTGGTGGTTCAGTGGTAGAATTCTCGCCTGCCACGCGGGGGCCAGTCGCGTATAGCTGTAACAGCCGTTTTGTCGAAACAGCGCCACTGAATCAGTGTGTGGCCGAAAATATATTACATCCGTAGTGGTTTAGGACTACCATAGAGAATGAATGGGAAACGCTTTAGGGCTCTTTTTACGCGGGAGGCCCGGGTTCGATTCCCGGCCAATGCATGAATTATTTTTATTGCTGTACCCAAGAAAGCAAAGGTAACTGAACTAAATGACTATCGCCACACCATAACACCTCCTCCTCCGTTCTTTACGGTGGGAACTACACATGCGGAGATCATCCACACTGCGTCTCACAAAGACACGGCGGTTGGAACCAAAAATCTCAAATTTGGACTCCAGACCAAAGGACACATTTTCACCAGTCTAATGTCCATTGCTTGTGTTTCTGGCCCAAGCCGGTCTTGGTTTTTATCAAAGCATTGGTGGTTCAGTGGTAGAATTCTCGCCTGCCACGCGGGGGCCAGTCGCGTATAGCTGTAACAGCCGTTTTGTCGAAACAGCGCCACTGAATCAGTGTGTGGCCGAAAATATATTACATCCGTAGTGGTTTAGGACTACCATAGAGAATGAATGGGAAACGCTTTAGGGCTCTTTTTACGCGGGAGGCCCGGGTTCGATTCCCGGCCAATGCATGAATTATTTTTATTGCTGTACCCAAGAAAGCAAAGGTAACTGAACTAAATGACTATCGCCACACCATAACACCTCCTCCTCCGTTCTTTACGGTGGGAACTACACATGCGGAGATCATCCACACTGCGTCTCACAAAGACACGGCGGTTGGAACCAAAAATCTCAAATTTGGACTCCAGACCAAAGGACACATTTTCACCAGTCTAATGTCCATTGCTTGTGTTTCTGGCCCAAGCCGGTCTTGGTTTTTATCAAAGCATTGGTGGTTCAGTGGTAGAATTCTCGCCTGCCACGCGGGGGCCAGTCGCGTATAGCTGTAACAGCCGTTTTGTCGAAACAGCGCCACTGAATCAGTGTGTGGCCGAAAATATATTACATCCGTAGTGGTTTAGGACTACCATAGAGAATGAATGGGAAACGCTTTAGGGCTCTTTTTACGCGGGAGGCCCGGGTTCGATTCCCGGCCAATGCATGAATTCTTTTTATTGCTGTACCCAAGAAAGCAAAGGTAACTGAACTAAATGACTATCGCCACACCATAACACCTCCTCCTCCGTTCTTTACGGTGGGAACTACACATGCGGAGATCATCCACACTGCGTCTCACAAAGACACGGCGGTTGGAACCAAAAATCTCAAATTTGGACTCCAGACCAAAGGACACATTTCCACCAGTCTAATGTCCATTGCTTGTGTTTCTGGCCCAAGCCGGTCTTGGTTTTTATCAAAGCATTGGTGGTTCAGTGGTAGAATTCTCGCCTGCCACGCGGGGGCCAGTCGCGTATAGCTGTAACAGCCGTTTTGTCGAAACAGCGCCACTGAATCAGTGTGTGGCCGAAAATATATTACATCCGTAGTGGTTTAGGACTACCATAGAGAATGAATGGGAAACGCTTTAGGGCTCTTTTTACGCGGGAGGCCCGGGTTCGATTCCCGGCCAATGCATGAATTCTTTTTATTGCTGTACCCAAGAAAGCAAAGGTAACTGAACTAAATGACTATCGCCACACCATAACACCTCCTCCTCCGTTCTTTACGGTGGGAACTACACATGCGGAGATCATCCACACTGCGTCTCACAAAGACACGGCGGTTGGAACCAAAAATCTCAAATTTGGACTCCAGACCAAAGGACACATTTTCACCAGTCTAATGTCCATTGCTTGTGTTTCTGGCCCAAGCCGGTCTTGGTTTTTATCAAAGCATTGGTGGTTCAGTGGTAGAATTCTCGCCTGCCACGCGGGGGCCAGTCGCGTATAGCTGTAACAGCCGTTTTGTCGAAACAGCGCCACTGAATCAGTGTGTGGCCGAAAATATATTACATCCGTAGTGGTTTAGGACTACCATAGAGAATGAATGGGAAACGCTTTAGGGCTCTTTTTACGCGGGAGGCCCGGGTTCGATTCCCGGCCAATGCATGAATTCTTTTTATTGCTGTACCCAAGAAAGCAAAGGTAACTGAACTAAATGACTATCGCCACACCATAACACCTCCTCCTCCGTTCTTTACGGTGGGAACTACACATGCGGAGATCATCCACACTGCGTCTCACAAAGACACGGCGGTTGGAACCAAAAATCTCAAATTTGGACTCCAGACCAAAGGACACATTTTCACCAGTCTAATGTCCATTGCTTGTGTTTCTGGCCCAAGCCGGTCTTGGTTTTTATCAAAGCATTGGTGGTTCAGTGGTAGAATTCTCGCCTGCCACGCGGGGGCCAGTCGCGTATAGCTGTAACAGCCGTTTTGTCGAAACAGCGCCACTGAATCAGTGTGTGGCCGAAAATATATTACATCCGTAGTGGTTTAGGACTACCATAGAGAATGAATGGGAAACGCTTTAGGGCTCTTTTTACGCGGGAGGCCCGGGTTCGATTCCCGGCCAATGCATGAATTCTTTTTATTGCTGTACCCAAGAAAGCAAAGGTAACTGAACTAAATGACTATCGCCACACCATAACACCTCCTCCTCCGTTCTTTACGGTGGGAACTACACATGCGGAGATCATCCACACTGCGTCTCACAAAGACACGGCGGTTGGAACCAAAAATCTCAAATTTGGACTCCAGACCAAAGGACACATTTTCACCAGTCTAATGTCCATTGCTTGTGTTTCTGGCCCAAGCCGGTCTTGGTTTTTATCAAAGCATTGGTGGTTCAGTGGTAGAATTCTCGCCTGCCACGCGGGGGCCAGTCGCGTATAGCTGTAACAGCCGTTTTGTCGAAACAGCGCCACTGAATCAGTGTGTGGCCGAAAATATATTACATCCGTAGTGGTTTAGGACTACCATAGAGAATGAATGGGAAACGCTTTAGGGCTCTTTTTACGCGGGAGGCCCGGGTTCGATTCCCGGCCAATGCATGAATTATTTTTATTGCTGTACCCAAGAAAGCAAAGGTAACTGAACTAAATGACTATCGCCACACCATAACACCTCCTCCTCCGTTCTTTACGGTGGGAACTACACATGCGGAGATCATCCACACTGCGTCTCACAAAGACACGGCGGTTGGAACCAAAAATCTCAAATTTGGACTCCAGACCAAAGGACACATTTCCACCAGTCTAATGTCCATTGCTTGTGTTTCTGGCCCAAGCCGGTCTTGGTTTTTATCAAAGCATTGGTGGTTCAGTGGTAGAATTCTCGCCTGCCACGCGGGGGCCAGTCGCGTATAGCTGTAACAGCCGTTTTGTCGAAACAGCGCCACTGAATCAGTGTGTGGCCGAAAATATATTACATCCGTAGTGGTTTAGGACTACCATAGAGAATGAATGGGAAACGCTTTAGGGCTCTTTTTACGCGGGAGGCCCGGGTTCGATTCCCGGCCAATGCATGAATTCTTTTTATTGCTGTACCCAAGAAAGCAAAGGTAACTGAACTAAATGACTATCGCCACACCATAACACCTCCTCCTCCGTTCTTTACGGTGGGAACTACACATGCGGAGATCATCCACACTGCGTCTCACAAAGACACGGCGGTTGGAACCAAAAATCTCAAATTTGGACTCCAGACCAAAGGACACATTTTCACCAGTCTAATGTCCATTGCTTGTGTTTCTGGCCCAAGCCGGTCTTGGTTTTTATCAAAGCATTGGTGGTTCAGTGGTAGAATTCTCGCCTGCCACGCGGGGGCCAGTCGCGTATAGCTGTAACAGCCGTTTTGTCGAAACAGCGCCACTGAATCAGTGTGTGGCCGAAAATATATTACATCCGTAGTGGTTTAGGACTACCATAGAGAATGAATGGGAAACGCTTTAGGGCTCTTTTTACGCGGGAGGCCCGGGTTCGATTCCCGGCCAATGCATGAATTCTTTTTATTGCTGTACCCAAGAAAGCAAAGGTAACTGAACTAAATGACTATCGCCACACCATAACACCTCCTCCTCCGTTCTTTACGGTGGGAACTACACATGCGGAGATCATCCACACTGCGTCTCACAAAGACACGGCGGTTGGAACCAAAAATCTCAAATTTGGACTCCAGACCAAAGGACACATTTCCACCAGTCTAATGTCCATTGCTTGTGTTTCTGGCCCAAGCCGGTCTTGGTTTTTATCAAAGCATTGGTGGTTCAGTGGTAGAATTCTCGCCTATCACGCGGGGGCCAGTCGCGTATAGCTGTAACAGCCGTTTTGTCGAAACAGCGCCACTGAATCAGTGTGTGGCCGAAAATATATTACATCCGTAGTGGTTTAGGACTACCATAGAGAATGAATGGGAAACGCTTTAGGGCTCTTTTTACGCGGGAGGCCCGGGTTCGATTCCCGGCCAATGCATGAATTATTTTTATTGCTGTACCCAAGAAAGCAAAGGTAACTGAACTAAATGACTATCGCCACACCATAACACCTCCTCCTCCGTTCTTTACGGTGGGAACTACACATGCGGAGATCATCCACACTGCGTCTCACAAAGACACGGCGGTTGGAACCAAAAATCTCAAATTTGGACTCCAGACCAAAGGACACATTTTCACCAGTCTAATGTCCATTGCTTGTGTTTCTGGCCCAAGCCGGTCTTGGTTTTTATCAAAGCATTGGTGGTTCAGTGGTAGAATTCTCGCCTGCCACGCGGGGGCCAGTCGCGTATAGCTGTAACAGCCGTTTTGTCGAAACAGCGCCACTGAATCAGTGTGTGGCCGAAAATATATTACATCCGTAGTGGTTTAGGACTACCATAGAGAATGAATGGGAAACGCTTTAGGGCTCTTTTTACGCGGGAGGCCCGGGTTCGATTCCCGGCCAATGCATGAATTCTTTTTATTGCTGTACCCAAGAAAGCAAAGGTAACTGAACTAAATGACTATCGCCACACCATAACACCTCCTCCTCCGTTCTTTACGGTGGGAACTACACATGCGGAGATCATCCACACTGCGTCTCACAAAGACACGGCGGTTGGAACCAAAAATCTCAAATTTGGACTCCAGACCAAAGGACACATTTCCACCAGTCTAATGTCCATTGCTTGTGTTTCTGGCCCAAGCCGGTCTTGGTTTTTATCAAAGCATTGGTGGTTCAGTGGTAGAATTCTCGCCTGCCACGCGGGGGCCAGTCGCGTATAGCTGTAACAGCCGTTTTGTCGAAACAGCGCCACTGAATCAGTGTGTGGCCGAAAATATATTACATCCGTAGTGGTTTAGGACTACCATAGAGAATGAATGGGAAACGCTTTAGGGCTCTTTTTACGCGGGAGGCCCGGGTTCGATTCCCGGCCAATGCATGAATTATTTTTATTGCTGTACCCAAGAAAGCAAAGGTAACTGAACTAAATGACTATCGCCACACCATAACACCTCCTCCTCCGTGCTTTACGGTGGGAACTACACATGCGGAGATCATCCGTTTACCCACACTGCGTCTCACAAAGACAAGGCGGTTGGAACCAAAAATCTCAAATTTGGACTCCAGACCAAAGGACACATTTCCACCAGTCTAATGTCCATTGCTTGTGTTTCTGGCCCAAGCCGGTCTTGGTTTTTATCAAAGCATTGGTGGTTCAGTGGTAGAATTCTCGCCTGCCACGCGGAGGCCCGGGTTCGATTCCCGGCCAATGCATGCTATCTTTATGTTCCTATACCCAAAAAAGCAAAGGTAACTGAACTAAATGACTATCGCCACACTATAACACCTCCTCCTCCGTGCTTTACGGTGGGAACTACACATGCGGAGATCATCCGTTTACCCACACTGCGTCTCACAAAGACAAGGCGGTTGGAACCAAAAATCTCAAATTTGGACTCCAGACCAAAGGACAAATTTCCACCAGTCTAATGTCCATTGCTTGTGTTTCTGAGCCCAAGCCGGTCTCATCTCTTTATCAAAGCATTGGTGGTTCAGTGGTAGAATTCTCGCCTGCCACGCGGGAGGCCTGGGTTCGATTCCCGGCCAATGCATGAATTCTTTTTATTGCTGTACCCAAGAAAGCAAAGGTAACTGAACTAAATGACTATCGCCACACCATAACACCTCCTCCTCCGTTCTTTACGGTGGGAACTACACATGCGGAGATCATCCACACTGCGTCTCACAAAGACACGGCGGTTGGAACCAAAAATCTCAAATTTGGACTCCAGACCAAAGGACACATTTTCACCAGTCTAATGTCCATTGCTTGTGTTTCTGGCCCAAGCCGGTCTTGGTTTTTATCAAAGCATTGGTGGTTCAGTGGTAGAATTCTCGCCTGCCACGCGGGAGGCCCGGGTTCGATTCCCGGCCAATGCATGCTATCTTTATGTTCCTATACCCAAAAAAGCAAAGGTAACTGAACTAAATGACTATCGCCACACTATAACACCTCCTCCTCCGTGCTTTACGGTGGGAACTACACATGCGGAGATCATCCGTTTACCCACACTGCGTCTCACAAAGACAAGGCGGTTGGAACCAAAAATCTCAAATTTGGACTCCAGACCAAAGGACAAATTTCCACCAGTCTAATGTCCATTGCTTGTGTTTCTGAGCCCAAGCCGGTCTCATCTCTTTATCAAAGCATTGGTGGTTCAGTGGTAGAATTCTCGCCTGCCACGCGGGGGCCAGTCGCGTATAGCTGTAACAGCCGTTTTGTCGAAACAGCGCCACTGAATCAGTGTGTGGCCGAAAATATATTACATCCGTAGTGGTTTAGGACTACCATAGAGAATGAATGGGAAACGCTTTAGGGCTCTTTTTACGCGGGAGGCCCGGGTTCGATTCCCGGCCAATGCATGAATTCTTTTTATTGCTGTACCCAAGAAAGCAAAGGTAACTGAACTAAATGACTATCGCCACACCATAACACCTCCTCCTCCGTTCTTTACGGTGGGAACTACACATGCGGAGATCATCCACACTGCGTCTCACAAAGACACGGCGGTTGGAACCAAAAATCTCAAATTTGGACTCCAGACCAAAGGACACATTTTCACCAGTCTAATGTCCATTGCTTGTGTTTCTGGCCCAAGCCGGTCTTGGTTTTTATCAAAGCATTGGTGGTTCAGTGGTAGAATTCTCGCCTGCCACGCGGGGGCCAGTCGCGTATAGCTGTAACAGCCGTTTTGTCGAAACAGCGCCACTGAATCAGTGTGTGGCCGAAAATATATTACATCCGTAGTGGTTTAGGACTACCATAGAGAATGAATGGGAAACGCTTTAGGGCTCTTTTTACGCGGGAGGCCCGGGTTCGATTCCCGGCCAATGCATGAATTCTTTTTATTGCTGTACCCAAGAAAGCAAAGGTAACTGAACTAAATGACTATCGCCACACCATAACACCTCCTCCTCCGTTCTTTACGGTGGGAACTACACATGCGGAGATCATCCACACTGCGTCTCACAAAGACACGGCGGTTGGAACCAAAAATCTCAAATTTGGACTCCAGACCAAAGGACACATTTTCACCAGTCTAATGTCCATTGCTTGTGTTTCTGGCCCAAGCCGGTCTTGGTTTTTATCAAAGCATTGGTGGTTCAGTGGTAGAATTCTCGCCTGCCACGCGGGGGCCAGTCGCGTATAGCTGTAACAGCCGTTTTGTCGAAACAGCGCCACTGAATCAGTGTGTGGCCGAAAATATATTACATCCGTAGTGGTTTAGGACTACCATAGAGAATGAATGGGAAACGCTTTAGGGCTCTTTTTACGCGGGAGGCCCGGGTTCGATTCCCGGCCAATGCATGAATTCTTTTTATTGCTGTACCCAAGAAAGCAAAGGTAACTGAACTAAATGACTATCGCCACACCATAACACCTCCTCCTCCGTTCTTTACGGTGGGAACTACACATGCGGAGATCATCCACACTGCGTCTCACAAAGACACGGCGGTTGGAACCAAAAATCTCAAATTTGGACTCCAGACCAAAGGACACATTTTCACCAGTCTAATGTCCATTGCTTGTGTTTCTGGCCCAAGCCGGTCTTGGTTTTTATCAAAGCATTGGTGGTTCAGTGGTAGAATTCTCGCCTGCCACGCGGGGGCCAGTCGCGTATAGCTGTAACAGCCGTTTTGTCGAAACAGCGCCACTGAATCAGTGTGTGGCCGAAAATATATTACATCCGTAGTGGTTTAGGACTACCATAGAGAATGAATGGGAAACGCTTTAGGGCTCTTTTTACGCGGGAGGCCCGGGTTCGATTCCCGGCCAATGCATGAATTATTTTTATTGCTGTACCCAAGAAAGCAAAGGTAACTGAACTAAATGACTATCGCCACACCATAACACCTCCTCCTCCGTTCTTTACGGTGGGAACTACACATGCGGAGATCATCCACACTGCGTCTCACAAAGACACGGCGGTTGGAACCAAAAATCTCAAATTTGGACTCCAGACCAAAGGACACATTTTCACCAGTCTAATGTCCATTGCTTGTGTTTCTGGCCCAAGCCGGTCTTGGTTTTTATCAAAGCATTGGTGGTTCAGTGGTAGAATTCTCGCCTGCCACGCGGGGGCCAGTCGCGTATAGCTGTAACAGCCGTTTTGTCGAAACAGCGCCACTGAATCAGTGTGTGGCCGAAAATATATTACATCCGTAGTGGTTTAGGACTACCATAGAGAATGAATGGGAAACGCTTTAGGGCTCTTTTTACGCGGGAGGCCCGGGTTCGATTCCCGGCCAATGCATGAATTATTTTTATTGCTGTACCCAAGAAAGCAAAGGTAACTGAACTAAATGACTATCGCCACACCATAACACCTCCTCCTCCGTTCTTTACGGTGGGAACTACACATGCGGAGATCATCCACACTGCGTCTCACAAAGACACGGCGGTTGGAACCAAAAATCTCAAATTTGGACTCCAGACCAAAGGACACATTTTCACCAGTCTAATGTCCATTGCTTGTGTTTCTGGCCCAAGCCGGTCTTGGTTTTTATCAAAGCATTGGTGGTTCAGTGGTAGAATTCTCGCCTGCCACGCGGGGGCCAGTCGCGTATAGCTGTAACAGCCGTTTTGTCGAAACAGCGCCACTGAATCAGTGTGTGGCCGAAAATATATTACATCCGTAGTGGTTTAGGACTACCATAGAGAATGAATGGGAAACGCTTTAGGGCTCTTTTTACGCGGGAGGCCCGGGTTCGATTCCCGGCCAATGCATGAATTCTTTTTATTGCTGTACCCAAGAAAGCAAAGGTAACTGAACTAAATGACTATCGCCACACCATAACACCTCCTCCTCCGTTCTTTACGGTGGGAACTACACATGCGGAGATCATCCACACTGCGTCTCACAAAGACACGGCGGTTGGAACCAAAAATCTCAAATTTGGACTCCAGACCAAAGGACACATTTTCACCAGTCTAATGTCCATTGCTTGTGTTTCTGGCCCAAGCCGGTCTTGGTTTTTATCAAAGCATTGGTGGTTCAGTGGTAGAATTCTCGCCTGCCACGCGGGGGCCAGTCGCGTATAGCTGTAACAGCCGTTTTGTCGAAACAGCGCCACTGAATCAGTGTGTGGCCGAAAATATATTACATCCGTAGTGGTTTAGGACTACCATAGAGAATGAATGGGAAACGCTTTAGGGCTCTTTTTACGCGGGAGGCCCGGGTTCGATTCCCGGCCAATGCATGAATTATTTTTATTGCTGTACCCAAGAAAGCAAAGGTAACTGAACTAAATGACTATCGCCACACCATAACACCTCCTCCTCCGTTCTTTACGGTGGGAACTACACATGCGGAGATCATCCACACTGCGTCTCACAAAGACACGGCGGTTGGAACCAAAAATCTCAAATTTGGACTCCAGACCAAAGGACACATTTTCACCAGTCTAATGTCCATTGCTTGTGTTTCTGGCCCAAGCCGGTCTTGGTTTTTATCAAAGCATTGGTGGTTCAGTGGTAGAATTCTCGCCTGCCACGCGGGGGCCAGTCGCGTATAGCTGTAACAGCCGTTTTGTCGAAACAGCGCCACTGAATCAGTGTGTGGCCGAAAATATATTACATCCGTAGTGGTTTAGGACTACCATAGAGAATGAATGGGAAACGCTTTAGGGCTCTTTTTACGCGGGAGGCCCGGGTTCGATTCCCGGCCAATGCATGAATTCTTTTTATTGCTGTACCCAAGAAAGCAAAGGTAACTGAACTAAATGACTATCGCCACACCATAACACCTCCTCCTCCGTTCTTTACGGTGGGAACTACACATGCGGAGATCATCCACACTGCGTCTCACAAAGACACGGCGGTTGGAACCAAAAATCTCAAATTTGGACTCCAGACCAAAGGACACATTTTCACCAGTCTAATGTCCATTGCTTGTGTTTCTGGCCCAAGCCGGTCTTGGTTTTTATCAAAGCATTGGTGGTTCAGTGGTAGAATTCTCGCCTGCCACGCGGGGGCCAGTCGCGTATAGCTGTAACAGCCGTTTTGTCGAAACAGCGCCACTGAATCAGTGTGTGGCCGAAAATATATTACATCCGTAGTGGTTTAGGACTACCATAGAGAATGAATGGGAAACGCTTTAGGGCTCTTTTTACGCGGGAGGCCCGGGTTCGATTCCCGGCCAATGCATGAATTATTTTTATTGCTGTACCCAAGAAAGCAAAGGTAACTGAACTAAATGACTATCGCCACACCATAACACCTCCTCCTCCGTTCTTTACGGTGGGAACTACACATGCGGAGATCATCCACACTGCGTCTCACAAAGACACGGCGGTTGGAACCAAAAATCTCAAATTTGGACTCCAGACCAAAGGACACATTTTCACCAGTCTAATGTCCATTGCTTGTGTTTCTGGCCCAAGCCGGTCTTGGTTTTTATCAAAGCATTGGTGGTTCAGTGGTAGAATTCTCGCCTGCCACGCGGGGGCCAGTCGCGTATAGCTGTAACAGCCGTTTTGTCGAAACAGCGCCACTGAATCAGTGTGTGGCCGAAAATATATTACATCCGTAGTGGTTTAGGACTACCATAGAGAATGAATGGGAAACGCTTTAGGGCTCTTTTTACGCGGGAGGCCCGGGTTCGATTCCCGGCCAATGCATGAATTCTTTTTATTGCTGTACCCAAGAAAGCAAAGGTAACTGAACTAAATGACTATCGCCACACCATAACACCTCCTCCTCCGTTCTTTACGGTGGGAACTACACATGCGGAGATCATCCACACTGCGTCTCACAAAGACACGGCGGTTGGAACCAAAAATCTCAAATTTGGACTCCAGACCAAAGGACACATTTTCACCAGTCTAATGTCCATTGCTTGTGTTTCTGGCCCAAGCCGGTCTTGGTTTTTATCAAAGCATTGGTGGTTCAGTGGTAGAATTCTCGCCTGCCACGCGGGGGCCAGTCGCGTATAGCTGTAACAGCCGTTTTGTCGAAACAGCGCCACTGAATCAGTGTGTGGCCGAAAATATATTACATCCGTAGTGGTTTAGGACTACCATAGAGAATGAATGGGAAACGCTTTAGGGCTCTTTTTACGCGGGAGGCCCGGGTTCGATTCCCGGCCAATGCATGAATTATTTTTATTGCTGTACCCAAGAAAGCAAAGGTAACTGAACTAAATGACTATCGCCACACCATAACACCTCCTCCTCCGTTCTTTACGGTGGGAACTACACATGCGGAGATCATCCACACTGCGTCTCACAAAGACACGGCGGTTGGAACCAAAAATCTCAAATTTGGACTCCAGACCAAAGGACACATTTTCACCAGTCTAATGTCCATTGCTTGTGTTTCTGGCCCAAGCCGGTCTTGGTTTTTATCAAAGCATTGGTGGTTCAGTGGTAGAATTCTCGCCTGCCACGCGGGGGCCAGTCGCGTATAGCTGTAACAGCCGTTTTGTCGAAACAGCGCCACTGAATCAGTGTGTGGCCGAAAATATATTACATCCGTAGTGGTTTAGGACTACCATAGAGAATGAATGGGAAACGCTTTAGGGCTCTTTTTACGCGGGAGGCCCGGGTTCGATTCCCGGCCAATGCATGAATTATTTTTATTGCTGTACCCAAGAAAGCAAAGGTAACTGAACTAAATGACTATCGCCACACCATAACACCTCATCCTCCGTTCTTTACGGTGGGAACTACACATGCGGAGATCATCCACACTGCGTCTCACAAAGACACGGCGGTTGGAACCAAAAATCTCAAATTTGGACTCCAGACCAAAGGACACATTTTCACCAGTCTAATGTCCATTGCTTGTGTTTCTGGCCCAAGCCGGTCTCATCTCTTTATCAAAGCATTGGTGGTTCAGTGGTAGAATTCTCGCCTATCACGCGGGGGCCAGTCGCGTATAGCTGTAACAGCCGTTTTGTCGAAACAGCGCCACTGAATCAGTGTGTGGCCGAAAATATATTACATCCGTAGTGGTTTAGGACTACCATAGAGAATGAATGGGAAACGCTTTAGGGCTCTTTTTACGCGGGAGGCCCGGGTTCGATTCCCGGCCAATGCATGAATTATTTTTATTGCTGTACCCAAGAAAGCAAAGGTAACTGAACTAAATGACTATCGCCACACCATAACACCTCCTCCTCCGTTCTTTACGGTGGGAACTACACATGCGGAGATCATCCACACTGCGTCTCACAAAGACACGGCGGTTGGAACCAAAAATCTCAAATTTGGACTCCAGACCAAAGGACACATTTTCACCAGTCTAATGTCCATTGCTTGTGTTTCTGGCCCAAGCCGGTCTTGGTTTTTATCAAAGCATTGGTGGTTCAGTGGTAGAATTCTCGCCTGCCACGCGGGGGCCAGTCGCGTATAGCTGTAACAGCCGTTTTGTCGAAACAGCGCCACTGAATCAGTGTGTGGCCGAAAATATATTACATCCGTAGTGGTTTAGGACTACCATAGAGAATGAATGGGAAACGCTTTAGGGCTCTTTTTACGCGGGAGGCCCGGGTTCGATTCCCGGCCAATGCATGAATTATTTTTATTGCTGTACCCAAGAAAGCAAAGGTAACTGAACTAAATGACTATCGCCACACCATAACACCTCCTCCTCCGTTCTTTACGGTGGGAACTACACATGCGGAGATCATCCACACTGCGTCTCACAAAGACACGGCGGTTGGAACCAAAAATCTCAAATTTGGACTCCAGACCAAAGGACACATTTCCACCAGTCTAATGTCCATTGCTTGTGTTTCTGGCCCAAGCCGGTCTTGGTTTTTATCAAAGCATTGGTGGTTCAGTGGTAGAATTCTCGCCTGCCACGCGGGGGCCAGTCGCGTATAGCTGTAACAGCCGTTTTGTCGAAACAGCGCCACTGAATCAGTGTGTGGCCGAAAATATATTACATCCGTAGTGGTTTAGGACTACCATAGAGAATGAATGGGAAACGCTTTAGGGCTCTTTTTACGCGGGAGGCCCGGGTTCGATTCCCGGCCAATGCATGAATTCTTTTTATTGCTGTACCCAAGAAAGCAAAGGTAACTGAACTAAATGACTATCGCCACACCATAACACCTCCTCCTCCGTGCTTTACGGTGGGAACTACACATGCGGAGATCATCCGTTTACCCACACTGCGTCTCACAAAGACAAGGCGGTTGGAACCAAAAATCTCAAATTTGGACTCCAGACCAAAGGACACATTTCCACCAGTCTAATGTCCATTGCTTGTGTTTCTGGCCCAAGCCGGTCTTGGTTTTTATCAAAGCATTGGTGGTTCAGTGGTAGAATTCTCGCCTGCCACGCGGAGGCCCGGGTTCGATTCCCGGCCAATGCATGCTATCTTTATGTTCCTATACCCAAAAAAGCAAAGGTAACTGAACTAAATGACTATCGCCACACTATAACACCTCCTCCTCCGTGCTTTACGGTGGGAACTACACATGCGGAGATCATCCGTTTACCCACACTGCGTCTCACAAAGACAAGGCGGTTGGAACCAAAAATCTCAAATTTGGACTCCAGACCAAAGGACAAATTTCCACCAGTCTAATGTCCATTGCTTGTGTTTCTGAGCCCAAGCCGGTCTCATCTCTTTATCAAAGCATTGGTGGTTCAGTGGTAGAATTCTCGCCTGCCACGCGGGGGCGCGGGAGGCCTGGGTTCGATTCCCGGCCAATGCATGAATTCTTTTTATTGCTGTACCCAAGAAAGCAAAGGTAACTGAACTAAATGACTATCGCCACACCATAACACCTCCTCCTCCGTTCTTTACGGTGGGAACTACACATGCGGAGATCATCCACACTGCGTCTCACAAAGACACGGCGGTTGGAACCAAAAATCTCAAATTTGGACTCCAGACCAAAGGACACATTTTCACCAGTCTAATGTCCATTGCTTGTGTTTCTGGCCCAAGCCGGTCTTGGTTTTTATCAAAGCATTGGTGGTTCAGTGGTAGAATTCTCGCCTGCCACGCGGGAGGCCCGGGTTCGATTCCCGGCCAATGCATGCTATCTTTATGTTCCTATACCCAAAAAAGCAAAGGTAACTGAACTAAATGACTATCGCCACACTATAACACCTCCTCCTCCGTGCTTTACGGTGGGAACTACACATGCGGAGATCATCCGTTTACCCACACTGCGTCTCACAAAGACAAGGCGGTTGGAACCAAAAATCTCAAATTTGGACTCCAGACCAAAGGACAAATTTCCACCAGTCTAATGTCCATTGCTTGTGTTTCTGAGCCCAAGCCGGTCTCATCTCTTTATCAAAGCATTGGTGGTTCAGTGGTAGAATTCTCGCCTGCCACGCGGGGGCCAGTCGCGTATAGCTGTAACAGCCGTTTTGTCGAAACAGCGCCACTGAATCAGTGTGTGGCCGAAAATATATTACATCCGTAGTGGTTTAGGACTACCATAGAGAATGAATGGGAAACGCTTTAGGGCTCTTTTTACGCGGGAGGCCCGGGTTCGATTCCCGGCCAATGCATGAATTCTTTTTATTGCTGTACCCAAGAAAGCAAAGGTAACTGAACTAAATGACTATCGCCACACCATAACACCTCCTCCTCCGTTCTTTACGGTGGGAACTACACATGCGGAGATCATCCACACTGCGTCTCACAAAGACACGGCGGTTGGAACCAAAAATCTCAAATTTGGACTCCAGACCAAAGGACACATTTTCACCAGTCTAATGTCCATTGCTTGTGTTTCTGGCCCAAGCCGGTCTTGGTTTTTATCAAAGCATTGGTGGTTCAGTGGTAGAATTCTCGCCTGCCACGCGGGGGCCAGTCGCGTATAGCTGTAACAGCCGTTTTGTCGAAACAGCGCCACTGAATCAGTGTGTGGCCGAAAATATATTACATCCGTAGTGGTTTAGGACTACCATAGAGAATGAATGGGAAACGCTTTAGGGCTCTTTTTACGCGGGAGGCCCGGGTTCGATTCCCGGCCAATGCATGAATTATTTTTATTGCTGTACCCAAGAAAGCAAAGGTAACTGAACTAAATGACTATCGCCACACCATAACACCTCCTCCTCCGTTCTTTACGGTGGGAACTACACATGCGGAGATCATCCACACTGCGTCTCACAAAGACACGGCGGTTGGAACCAAAAATCTCAAATTTGGACTCCAGACCAAAGGACACATTTCCACCAGTCTAATGTCCATTGCTTGTGTTTCTGGCCCAAGCCGGTCTTGGTTTTTATCAAAGCATTGGTGGTTCAGTGGTAGAATTCTCGCCTGCCACGCGGGGGCCAGTCGCGTATAGCTGTAACAGCCGTTTTGTCGAAACAGCGCCACTGAATCAGTGTGTGGCCGAAAATATATTACATCCGTAGTGGTTTAGGACTACCATAGAGAATGAATGGGAAACGCTTTAGGGCTCTTTTTACGCGGGAGGCCCGGGTTCGATTCCCGGCCAATGCATGAATTCTTTTTATTGCTGTACCCAAGAAAGCAAAGGTAACTGAACTAAATGACTATCGCCACACCATAACACCTCCTCCTCCGTGCTTTACGGTGGGAACTACACATGCGGAGATCATCCGTTTACCCACACTGCGTCTCACAAAGACAAGGCGGTTGGAACCAAAAATCTCAAATTTGGACTCCAGACCAAAGGACACATTTCCACCAGTCTAATGTCCATTGCTTGTGTTTCTGGCCCAAGCCGGTCTTGGTTTTTATCAAAGCATTGGTGGTTCAGTGGTAGAATTCTCGCCTGCCACGCGGGGGCCAGTCGCGTATAGCTGTAACAGCCGTTTTGTCGTAACAGCGCCACTGAATCAGTGTGTGGCCGAAAATATATTACATCCGTAGTGGTTTAGGACTACCATAGAGAATGAATGGGAAACGCTTTAGGGCTCTTTTTACGCGGGAGGCCCGGGTTCGATTCCCGGCCAATGCATGAATTCTTTTTATTGCTGTACCCAAGAAAGCAAAGGTAACTGAACTAAATGACTATCGCCACACCATAACACCTCCTCCTCCGTTCTTTACGGTGGGAACTACACATGCGGAGATCATCCACACTGCGTCTCACAAAGACACGGCGGTTGGAACCAAAAATCTCAAATTTGGACTCCAGACCAAAGGACACATTTCCACCAGTCTAATGTCCATTGCTTGTGTTTCTGGGCCCAAGCCGGTCTCATCTCTTTATCAAAGCATTGGTGGTTCATTGGTAGAATTCTCGCCTGCCACGCGGGAGGCCCGGGTTCGATTCCCGGCCAATGCATGCTATCTTTATGTTCCTATACCCAAAAAAGCAAAGGTAACTGAACTAAATGACTATCGCCACACTATAACACCTCCTCCTCCGTGCTTTACGGTGGGAACTACACATGCGGAGATCATCCGTTTACCCACACTGCGTCTCACAAAGACAAGGCGGTTGGAACCAAAAATCTCAAATTTGGACTCCAGACCAAAGGACACATTTCCACCAGTCTAATGTCCATTGCTTGTGTTTCTGGGCCCAAGCCGGTCTCATCTCTTTATCAAAGCATTGGTGGTTCAGTGGTAGAATTCTCGCCTGCCACGCGGGAGGCCCGGGTTCGATTCCCGGCCAATGCATGAATTCTTTTTATTGCTGTACCCAAGAAAGCAAAGGTAACTGAACTAAATGACTATCGCCACACCATAACACCTCCTCTTCCGTGCTTTACGGTGGGAACTACACATGCGGAGATCATCCGTTTACCCACACTGCGTCTCACAAAGACAAGGCGGTTGGAACCAAAAATCTCAAATTTGGACTCCAGACCAAAGGACACATTTCCACCAGTCTAATGTCCATTGCTTGTGTTTCTGGCCCAAGCCGGTCTTGGTTTTTATCAACGCATTGGTGGTTCAGTGGTAGAATTCTCGCCTGCCACGCGGGGGCCAGTCGCGTATAGCTGGAGGCCCGGGTTCGATTCCCGGCCAATGCATGCTATCTTTATGTTCCTATACCCAAAAAAGCAAAGGTAACTGAACTAAATGACTATCGCCACACTATAACACCTCCTCCTCCGTGCTTTACGGTGGGAACTACACATGCGGAGATCATCCGTTCCATAGATGGGTCATAGTAGTTTCTAGCTCAAACCATTCAGTCTCTATAGACGTTTTTGTGAGAAGGGTTAGGGTTAGCGCCCAACACTCCTAATGTTTTCACACTGACTTAGTGACATTGCACCCAACACTCCTAATTTGTTCACACGGCCGACCCACCGTTCTGTGCATAATAACTTGTCAGCACTATATCCACCAATTAAGTACCTATATGGTATGCCAGCTGAGGGAAGAGGCCTTACGGACCTCCATACTTTTCTACTATAAAGGGGCAAAATGTAACCACCTGCTCCTCGTTAGTATAGTGGTGAGTATCCCCGCCTGTCACGTGGGAGACCGGGGTTCAATTCCCCGATGGGGAGTATTGAGTCTTTTTATGAGGCGTATATAGGGTGTAAGACGTCACTAAGTCCACATAGCAGAATAAACGCAATCCATTAAATCTACTGCTTTCTGATATACGATTTCTAGCCTGTGGGGTAATTTCAACCTTGCAAGGCATTGGTGTTTCAGTGGTAGAATTCTCGCCTGCCACGCGGGGGCCAGTCGCGTATAGCTGGAGGCCCGGGTTCGATTCCCGGCCAATGCATGCTATCTTTATGTTCCTATACCCAAAAAAGCAAAGGTAACTGAACTAAATGACTATCGCCACACTATAACACCTCCTCCTCCGTGCTTTACGGTGGGAACTACACATGCGGAGATCATCCGTTTACCCACACTGCGTCTCACAAAGACAAGGCGGTTGGAACCAAAAATCTCAAATTTGGACTCCAGACCAAAGGACACATTTCCACCAGTCTAATGTCCATTGCTTGTGTTTCTGGGCCCAAGCCGGTCTCATCTCTTTATCAAAGCATTGGTGGTTCAGTGGTAGAATACTCGCCTGCCACGCGGGGGCCAGTCGCGTATAGCTGTAACAGCCGTTTTGTCGAAACAGCGCCACTGAATCAGTGTGTGGCCGAAAATATATTACATCCGTAGTGGTTTAGCGGGAGGCCCGGGTTCGATTCCCGGCCAATGCATGAATTATTTTTATTGCTGTACCCAAGAAAGCAAAGGTAACTGAACTAAATGACTATCGCCACACCATAACACCTCCTCCTCCGTGCTTTACGGTGGGAACTACACATGCGGAGATCATCCGTTTACCCACACTGCGTCTCACAAAGACAAGGCGGTTGGAACCAAAAATCTCAAATTTGGACTCCAGACCAAAGGACACATTTCCACCAGTCTAATGTCCATTGCTTGTGTTTCTGGCCCAAGCCGGTCTTGGTTTTTATCAAAGCATTGGTGGTTCAGTGGTAGAATTCTCGCCTGCCACGCGGGGGCCAGTCGCGTATAGCTGGAGGCCCGGGTTCGGTTCCCGGCCAATGCATGCTATATTTATGTTCCTATACCCAAAAAAGCAAAGGTAACTGAACTAAATGACTATCGCCACACTATAACACCTCCTCCTCCGTGCTTTACGGTGGGAACTACACATGCGGAGATCATCCGTTTACCCACACTGCGTCTCACAAAGACAAGGCGGTTGGAACCAAAAATCTCAAATTTGGACTCCAGACCAAAGGACACATTTCCACCAGTCTAATGTCCATTGCTTGTGTTTCTGGGCCCAAGCCAGTCTCATCTCTTTATCAAAGCATTGGTGGTTCAGTGGTAGAATTCTCGCCTGCCACGCGGGAGGCCCGGGTTCGATTCCCGGCCAATGCATGAATTCTTTTTATTGCTGTACCCAAGAAAGCAAAGGTAACTGAACTAAATGACTATCGCCACACCATAACACCTCCTCCTCCGTGCTTTACGGTGGGAACTACACATGCGGAGATCATCCGTTTACCCACACTGCGTCTCACAAAGACAAGGCGGTTGGAACCAAAAATCTCAAATTTGGACTCCAGACCAAAGGACACATTTCCACCAGTCTAATGTCCATTGCTTGTGTTTCTGGCCCAAGCCGGTCTTGGTTTTTATCAAAGCATTGGTGTTTCAGTGGTAGAATTCTCGCCTGCCACGCGGGGGCCAGTCGCGTATAGCTGGAGGCCCGGGTTCGGTTCCCGGCCAATGCATGCTATCTTTATGTTCCTATACCCAAAAAAGCAAAGGTAACTGAACTAAATGACTATCGCCACACTATAACACCTCCTCCTCCGTGCTTTACGGTGGGAACTACACATGCGGAGATCATCCGTTTACCCACACTGCGTCTCACAAAGACAAGGCGGTTGGAACCAAAAATCTCAAATTTGGACTCCAGACCAAAGGACACATTTCCACCAGTCTAATGTCCATTGCTTGTGTTTCTGGGCCCAAGCCGGTCTCATCTCTTTATCAAAGCATTGGTGGTTCAGTGGTAGAATTCTCGCCTGCCACGCGGGGGCCAGTCGCGTATAGCTGTAACAGCCGTTTTGTCGAAACAGCGCCACTGAATCAGTGTGTGGCCGAAAATATATTACATCCGTAGTGGTTTAGGACTACCATAGAGAATGAATGGGAAACGCTTTAGGGCTCTTTTTACGCGGGAGGCCCGGGTTCGATTCCCGGCCAATGCATGAATTCTTTTTATTGCTGTACCCAAGAAAGCAAAGGTAACTGAACTAAATGACTATCGCCACACCATAACACCTCCTCCTCCGTGCTTTACGGTGGGAACTACACATGCGGAGATCATCCGTTTACCCACACTGCGTCTCACAAAGACAAGGCGGTTGGAACCAAAAATCTCAAATTTGGACTCCAGACCAAAGGACACATTTCCACCAGTCTAATGTCCATTGCTTGTGTTTCTGGCCCAAGCCGGTCTTGGTTTTTATCAAAGCATTGGTGGTTCAGTGGTAGAATTCTCGCCTGCCACGCGGGGGCCAGTCGCGTATAGCTGGAGGCCCGGGTTCGGTTCCCGGCCAATGCATGCTATCTTTATGTTCCTATACCCAAAAAAGCAAAGGTAACTGAACTAAATGACTATCGCCACACTATAACACCTCCTCCTCCGTGCTTTACGGTGGGAACTACACATGCGGAGATCATCCGTTTACCCACACTGCGTCTCACAAAGACAAGGCGGTTGGAACCAAAAATCTCAAATTTGGACTCCAGACCAAAGGACACATTTCCACCAGTCTAATGTCCATTGCTTGTGTTTCTGGGCCCAAGCCGGTCTCATCTCTTTATCAAAGCATTGGTGGTTCAGTGGTAGAATTCTCGCCTGCCACGCGGGGGCCAGTCGCGTATAGCTGTAACAGCCGTTTTGTCGAAACAGCGCCACTGAATCAGTGTGTGGCCGAAAATATATTACATCCGTAGTGGTTTAGCGGGAGGCCCGGGTTCGATTCCCGGCCAATGCATGAATTATTTTTATTGCTGTACCCAAGAAAGCAAAGGTAACTGAACTAAATGACTATCGCCACACCATAACACCTCCTCCTCCGTGCTTTACGGTGGGAACTACACATGCGGAGATCATCCGTTTACCCACACTGCGTCTCACAAAGACAAGGCGGTTGGAACCAAAAATCTCAAATTTGGACTCCAGACCAAAGGACACATTTCCACCAGTCTAATGTCCATTGCTTGTGTTTCTGGGCCCAAGCCGGTCTCATCTCTTTATCAAAGCATTGGTGGTTCAGTGGTAGAATTCTCGCCTGCCACGCGGGGGCCAGTCGCGTATAGCTGTAACAGCCGTTTTGTCGAAACAGCGCCACTGAATCAGTGTGTGGCCGAAAATATATTACATCCGTAGTGGTTTAGGACTACCATAGAGAATGAATGGGAAACGCTTTAGGGCTCTTTTTACGCGGGAGGCCCGGGTTCGATTCCCGGCCAATGCATGAATTCTTTTTATTGCTGTACCCAAGAAAGCAAAGGTAACTGAACTAAATGACTATCGCCACACCATAACACCTCCTCCTCCGTTCTTTACGGTGGGAACTACACATGCGGAGATCATCCACACTGCGTCTCACAAAGACACGGCGGTTGGAACCAAAAATCTCAAATTTGGACTCCAGACCAAAGGACACATTTTCACCAGTCTAATGTCCATTGCTTGTGTTTCTGGCCCAAGCCGGTCTTGGTTTTTATCAAAGCATTGGTGGTTCAGTGGTAGAATTCTCGCCTGCCACGCGGGGGCCAGTCGCGTATAGCTGTAACAGCCGTTTTGTCGAAACAGCGCCACTGAATCAGTGTGTGGCCGAAAATATATTACATCCGTAGTGGTTTAGGACTACCATAGAGAATGAATGGGAAACGCTTTAGGGCTCTTTTTACGCGGGAGGCCCGGGTTCGATTCCCGGCCAATGCATGAATTCTTTTTATTGCTGTACCCAAGAAAGCAAAGGTAACTGAACTAAATGACTATCGCCACACCATAACACCTCCTCCTCCGTTCTTTACGGTGGGAACTACACATGCGGAGATCATCCACACTGCGTCTCACAAAGACACGGCGGTTGGAACCAAAAATCTCAAATTTGGACTCCAGACCAAAGGACACATTTCCACCAGTCTAATGTCCATTGCTTGTGTTTCTGGCCCAAGCCGGTCTTGGTTTTTATCAAAGCATTGGTGGTTCAGTGGTAGAATTCTCGCCTGCCACGCGGGGGCCAGTCGCGTATAGCTGTAACAGCCGTTTTGTCGAAACAGCGCCACTGAATCAGTGTGTGGCCGAAAATATATTACATCCGTAGTGGTTTAGGACTACCATAGAGAATGAATGGGAAACGCTTTAGGGCTCTTTTTACGCGGGAGGCCCGGGTTCGATTCCCGGCCAATGCATGAATTCTTTTTATTGCTGTACCCAAGAAAGCAAAGGTAACTGAACTAAATGACTATCGCCACACCATAACACCTCCTCCTCCGTGCTTTACGGTGGGAACTACACATGCGGAGATCATCCGTTTACCCACACTGCGTCTCACAAAGACAAGGCGGTTGGAACCAAAAATCTCAAATTTGGACTCCAGACCAAAGGACACATTTCCACCAGTCTAATGTCCATTGCTTGTGTTTCTGGCCCAAGCCGGTCTTGGTTTTTATCAAAGCATTGGTGGTTCAGTGGTAGAATTCTCGCCTGCCACGCGGGGGCCAGTCGCGTATAGCTGGAGGCCCGGGTTCGGTTCCCGGCCAATGCATGCTATATTTATGTTCCTATACCCAAAAAAGCAAAGGTAACTGAACTAAATGACTATCGCCACACTATAACACCTCCTCCTCCGTGCTTTACGGTGGGAACTACACATGCGGAGATCATCCGTTTACCCACACTGCGTCTCACAAAGACAAGGCGGTTGGAACCAAAAATCTCAAATTTGGACTCCAGACCAAAGGACACATTTCCACCAGTCTAATGTCCATTGCTTGTGTTTCTGGGCCCAAGCCAGTCTCATCTCTTTATCAAAGCATTGGTGGTTCAGTGGTAGAATTCTCGCCTGCCACGCGGGAGGCCCGGGTTCGATTCCCGGCCAATGCATGAATTCTTTTTATTGCTGTACCCAAGAAAGCAAAGGTAACTGAACTAAATGACTATCGCCACACCATAACACCTCCTCCTCCGTGCTTTACGGTGGGAACTACACATGCGGAGATCATCCGTTTACCCACACTGCGTCTCACAAAGACAAGGCGGTTGGAACCAAAAATCTCAAATTTGGACTCCAGACCAAAGGACACATTTCCACCAGTCTAATGTCCATTGCTTGTGTTTCTGGCCCAAGCCGGTCTTGGTTTTTATCAAAGCATTGGTGTTTCAGTGGTAGAATTCTCGCCTGCCACGCGGGGGCCAGTCGCGTATAGCTGGAGGCCCGGGTTCGGTTCCCGGCCAATGCATGCTATCTTTATGTTCCTATACCCAAAAAAGCAAAGGTAACTGAACTAAATGACTATCGCCACACTATAACACCTCCTCCTCCGTGCTTTACGGTGGGAACTACACATGCGGAGATCATCCGTTTACCCACACTGCGTCTCACAAAGACAAGGCGGTTGGAACCAAAAATCTCAAATTTGGACTCCAGACCAAAGGACACATTTCCACCAGTCTAATGTCCATTGCTTGTGTTTCTGGGCCCAAGCCGGTCTCATCTCTTTATCAAAGCATTGGTGGTTCAGTGGTAGAATTCTCGCCTGCCACGCGGGGGCCAGTCGCGTATAGCTGTAACAGCCGTTTTGTCGAAACAGCGCCACTGAATCAGTGTGTGGCCGAAAATATATTACATCCGTAGTGGTTTAGGACTACCATAGAGAATGAATGGGAAACGCTTTAGGGCTCTTTTTACGCGGGAGGCCCGGGTTCGATTCCCGGCCAATGCATGAATTCTTTTTATTGCTGTACCCAAGAAAGCAAAGGTAACTGAACTAAATGACTATCGCCACACCATAACACCTCCTCCTCCGTGCTTTACGGTGGGAACTACACATGCGGAGATCATCCGTTTACCCACACTGCGTCTCACAAAGACAAGGCGGTTGGAACCAAAAATCTCAAATTTGGACTCCAGACCAAAGGACACATTTCCACCAGTCTAATGTCCATTGCTTGTGTTTCTGGCCCAAGCCGGTCTTGGTTTTTATCAAAGCATTGGTGGTTCAGTGGTAGAATTCTCGCCTGCCACGCGGGGGCCAGTCGCGTATAGCTGGAGGCCCGGGTTCGGTTCCCGGCCAATGCATGCTATCTTTATGTTCCTATACCCAAAAAAGCAAAGGTAACTGAACTAAATGACTATCGCCACACTATAACACCTCCTCCTCCGTGCTTTACGGTGGGAACTACACATGCGGAGATCATCCGTTTACCCACACTGCGTCTCACAAAGACAAGGCGGTTGGAACCAAAAATCTCAAATTTGGACTCCAGACCAAAGGACACATTTCCACCAGTCTAATGTCCATTGCTTGTGTTTCTGGGCCCAAGCCGGTCTCATCTCTTTATCAAAGCATTGGTGGTTCAGTGGTAGAATTCTCGCCTGCCACGCGGGGGCCAGTCGCGTATAGCTGTAACAGCCGTTTTGTCGAAACAGCGCCACTGAATCAGTGTGTGGCCGAAAATATATTACATCCGTAGTGGTTTAGCGGGAGGCCCGGGTTCGATTCCCGGCCAATGCATGAATTATTTTTATTGCTGTACCCAAGAAAGCAAAGGTAACTGAACTAAATGACTATCGCCACACCATAACACCTCCTCCTCCGTGCTTTACGGTGGGAACTACACATGCGGAGATCATCCGTTTACCCACACTGCGTCTCACAAAGACAAGGCGGTTGGAACCAAAAATCTCAAATTTGGACTCCAGACCAAAGGACACATTTCCACCAGTCTAATGTCCATTGCTTGTGTTTCTGGGCCCAAGCCGGTCTCATCTCTTTATCAAAGCATTGGTGGTTCAGTGGTAGAATTCTCGCCTGCCACGCGGGGGCCAGTCGCGTATAGCTGTAACAGCCGTTTTGTCGAAACAGCGCCACTGAATCAGTGTGTGGCCGAAAATATATTACATCCGTAGTGGTTTAGGACTACCATAGAGAATGAATGGGAAACGCTTTAGGGCTCTTTTTACGCGGGAGGCCCGGGTTCGATTCCCGGCCAATGCATGAATTCTTTTTATTGCTGTACCCAAGAAAGCAAAGGTAACTGAACTAAATGACTATCGCCACACCATAACACCTCCTCCTCCGTTCTTTACGGTGGGAACTACACATGCGGAGATCATCCACACTGCGTCTCACAAAGACACGGCGGTTGGAACCAAAAATCTCAAATTTGGACTCCAGACCAAAGGACACATTTTCACCAGTCTAATGTCCATTGCTTGTGTTTCTGGCCCAAGCCGGTCTTGGTTTTTATCAAAGCATTGGTGGTTCAGTGGTAGAATTCTCGCCTGCCACGCGGGGGCCAGTCGCGTATAGCTGTAACAGCCGTTTTGTCGAAACAGCGCCACTGAATCAGTGTGTGGCCGAAAATATATTACATCCGTAGTGGTTTAGGACTACCATAGAGAATGAATGGGAAACGCTTTAGGGCTCTTTTTACGCGGGAGGCCCGGGTTCGATTCCCGGCCAATGCATGAATTCTTTTTATTGCTGTACCCAAGAAAGCAAAGGTAACTGAACTAAATGACTATCGCCACACCATAACACCTCCTCCTCCGTTCTTTACGGTGGGAACTACACATGCGGAGATCATCCACACTGCGTCTCACAAAGACACGGCGGTTGGAACCAAAAATCTCAAATTTGGACTCCAGACCAAAGGACACATTTCCACCAGTCTAATGTCCATTGCTTGTGTTTCTGGCCCAAGCCGGTCTTGGTTTTTATCAAAGCATTGGTGGTTCAGTGGTAGAATTCTCGCCTGCCACGCGGGGGCCAGTCGCGTATAGCTGTAACAGCCGTTTTGTCGAAACAGCGCCACTGAATCAGTGTGTGGCCGAAAATATATTACATCCGTAGTGGTTTAGGACTACCATAGAGAATGAATGGGAAACGCTTTAGGGCTCTTTTTACGCGGGAGGCCCGGGTTCGATTCCCGGCCAATGCATGAATTCTTTTTATTGCTGTACCCAAGAAAGCAAAGGTAACTGAACTAAATGACTATCGCCACACCATAACACCTCCTCCTCCGTGCTTTACGGTGGGAACTACACATGCGGAGATCATCCGTTTACCCACACTGCGTCTCACAAAGACAAGGCGGTTGGAACCAAAAATCTCAAATTTGGACTCCAGACCAAAGGACACATTTCCACCAGTCTAATGTCCATTGCTTGTGTTTCTGGCCCAAGCCGGTCTTGGTTTTTATCAAAGCATTGGTGGTTCAGTGGTAGAATTCTCGCCTGCCACGCGGGGGCCAGTCGCGTATAGCTGGAGGCCCGGGTTCGGTTCCCGGCCAATGCATGCTATATTTATGTTCCTATACCCAAAAAAGCAAAGGTAACTGAACTAAATGACTATCGCCACACTATAACACCTCCTCCTCCGTGCTTTACGGTGGGAACTACACATGCGGAGATCATCCGTTTACCCACACTGCGTCTCACAAAGACAAGGCGGTTGGAACCAAAAATCTCAAATTTGGACTCCAGACCAAAGGACACATTTCCACCAGTCTAATGTCCATTGCTTGTGTTTCTGGGCCCAAGCCAGTCTCATCTCTTTATCAAAGCATTGGTGGTTCAGTGGTAGAATTCTCGCCTGCCACGCGGGAGGCCCGGGTTCGATTCCCGGCCAATGCATGAATTCTTTTTATTGCTGTACCCAAGAAAGCAAAGGTAACTGAACTAAATGACTATCGCCACACCATAACACCTCCTCCTCCGTGCTTTACGGTGGGAACTACACATGCGGAGATCATCCGTTTACCCACACTGCGTCTCACAAAGACAAGGCGGTTGGAACCAAAAATCTCAAATTTGGACTCCAGACCAAAGGACACATTTCCACCAGTCTAATGTCCATTGCTTGTGTTTCTGGCCCAAGCCGGTCTTGGTTTTTATCAAAGCATTGGTGTTTCAGTGGTAGAATTCTCGCCTGCCACGCGGGGGCCAGTCGCGTATAGCTGGAGGCCCGGGTTCGGTTCCCGGCCAATGCATGCTATCTTTATGTTCCTATACCCAAAAAAGCAAAGGTAACTGAACTAAATGACTATCGCCACACTATAACACCTCCTCCTCCGTGCTTTACGGTGGGAACTACACATGCGGAGATCATCCGTTTACCCACACTGCGTCTCACAAAGACAAGGCGGTTGGAACCAAAAATCTCAAATTTGGACTCCAGACCAAAGGACACATTTCCACCAGTCTAATGTCCATTGCTTGTGTTTCTGGGCCCAAGCCGGTCTCATCTCTTTATCAAAGCATTGGTGGTTCAGTGGTAGAATTCTCGCCTGCCACGCGGGGGCCAGTCGCGTATAGCTGTAACAGCCGTTTTGTCGAAACAGCGCCACTGAATCAGTGTGTGGCCGAAAATATATTACATCCGTAGTGGTTTAGGACTACCATAGAGAATGAATGGGAAACGCTTTAGGGCTCTTTTTACGCGGGAGGCCCGGGTTCGATTCCCGGCCAATGCATGAATTCTTTTTATTGCTGTACCCAAGAAAGCAAAGGTAACTGAACTAAATGACTATCGCCACACCATAACACCTCCTCCTCCGTGCTTTACGGTGGGAACTACACATGCGGAGATCATCCGTTTACCCACACTGCGTCTCACAAAGACAAGGCGGTTGGAACCAAAAATCTCAAATTTGGACTCCAGACCAAAGGACACATTTCCACCAGTCTAATGTCCATTGCTTGTGTTTCTGGCCCAAGCCGGTCTTGGTTTTTATCAAAGCATTGGTGGTTCAGTGGTAGAATTCTCGCCTGCCACGCGGGGGCCAGTCGCGTATAGCTGGAGGCCCGGGTTCGGTTCCCGGCCAATGCATGCTATCTTTATGTTCCTATACCCAAAAAAGCAAAGGTAACTGAACTAAATGACTATCGCCACACTATAACACCTCCTCCTCCGTGCTTTACGGTGGGAACTACACATGCGGAGATCATCCGTTTACCCACACTGCGTCTCACAAAGACAAGGCGGTTGGAACCAAAAATCTCAAATTTGGACTCCAGACCAAAGGACACATTTCCACCAGTCTAATGTCCATTGCTTGTGTTTCTGGGCCCAAGCCGGTCTCATCTCTTTATCAAAGCATTGGTGGTTCAGTGGTAGAATTCTCGCCTGCCACGCGGGGGCCAGTCGCGTATAGCTGTAACAGCCGTTTTGTCGAAACAGCGCCACTGAATCAGTGTGTGGCCGAAAATATATTACATCCGTAGTGGTTTAGCGGGAGGCCCGGGTTCGATTCCCGGCCAATGCATGAATTATTTTTATTGCTGTACCCAAGAAAGCAAAGGTAACTGAACTAAATGACTATCGCCACACCATAACACCTCCTCCTCCGTGCTTTACGGTGGGAACTACACATGCGGAGATCATCCGTTTACCCACACTGCGTCTCACAAAGACAAGGCGGTTGGAACCAAAAATCTCAAATTTGGACTCCAGACCAAAGGACACATTTCCACCAGTCTAATGTCCATTGCTTGTGTTTCTGGGCCCAAGCCGGTCTCATCTCTTTATCAAAGCATTGGTGGTTCAGTGGTAGAATTCTCGCCTGCCACGCGGGGGCCAGTCGCGTATAGCTGTAACAGCCGTTTTGTCGAAACAGCGCCACTGAATCAGTGTGTGGCCGAAAATATATTACATCCGTAGTGGTTTAGGACTACCATAGAGAATGAATGGGAAACGCTTTAGGGCTCTTTTTACGCGGGAGGCCCGGGTTCGATTCCCGGCCAATGCATGAATTCTTTTTATTGCTGTACCCAAGAAAGCAAAGGTAACTGAACTAAATGACTATCGCCACACCATAACACCTCCTCCTCCGTTCTTTACGGTGGGAACTACACATGCGGAGATCATCCACACTGCGTCTCACAAAGACACGGCGGTTGGAACCAAAAATCTCAAATTTGGACTCCAGACCAAAGGACACATTTTCACCAGTCTAATGTCCATTGCTTGTGTTTCTGGCCCAAGCCGGTCTTGGTTTTTATCAAAGCATTGGTGGTTCAGTGGTAGAATTCTCGCCTGCCACGCGGGGGCCAGTCGCGTATAGCTGTAACAGCCGTTTTGTCGAAACAGCGCCACTGAATCAGTGTGTGGCCGAAAATATATTACATCCGTAGTGGTTTAGGACTACCATAGAGAATGAATGGGAAACGCTTTAGGGCTCTTTTTACGCGGGAGGCCCGGGTTCGATTCCCGGCCAATGCATGAATTCTTTTTATTGCTGTACCCAAGAAAGCAAAGGTAACTGAACTAAATGACTATCGCCACACCATAACACCTCCTCCTCCGTTCTTTACGGTGGGAACTACACATGCGGAGATCATCCACACTGCGTCTCACAAAGACACGGCGGTTGGAACCAAAAATCTCAAATTTGGACTCCAGACCAAAGGACACATTTCCACCAGTCTAATGTCCATTGCTTGTGTTTCTGGCCCAAGCCGGTCTTGGTTTTTATCAAAGCATTGGTGGTTCAGTGGTAGAATTCTCGCCTGCCACGCGGGGGCCAGTCGCGTATAGCTGTAACAGCCGTTTTGTCGAAACAGCGCCACTGAATCAGTGTGTGGCCGAAAATATATTACATCCGTAGTGGTTTAGGACTACCATAGAGAATGAATGGGAAACGCTTTAGGGCTCTTTTTACGCGGGAGGCCCGGGTTCGATTCCCGGCCAATGCATGAATTCTTTTTATTGCTGTACCCAAGAAAGCAAAGGTAACTGAACTAAATGACTATCGCCACACCATAACACCTCCTCCTCCGTGCTTTACGGTGGGAACTACACATGCGGAGATCATCCGTTTACCCACACTGCGTCTCACAAAGACAAGGCGGTTGGAACCAAAAATCTCAAATTTGGACTCCAGACCAAAGGACACATTTCCACCAGTCTAATGTCCATTGCTTGTGTTTCTGGCCCAAGCCGGTCTTGGTTTTTATCAAAGCATTGGTGGTTCAGTGGTAGAATTCTCGCCTGCCACGCGGGGGCCAGTCGCGTATAGCTGGAGGCCCGGGTTCGGTTCCCGGCCAATGCATGCTATATTTATGTTCCTATACCCAAAAAAGCAAAGGTAACTGAACTAAATGACTATCGCCACACTATAACACCTCCTCCTCCGTGCTTTACGGTGGGAACTACACATGCGGAGATCATCCGTTTACCCACACTGCGTCTCACAAAGACAAGGCGGTTGGAACCAAAAATCTCAAATTTGGACTCCAGACCAAAGGACACATTTCCACCAGTCTAATGTCCATTGCTTGTGTTTCTGGGCCCAAGCCAGTCTCATCTCTTTATCAAAGCATTGGTGGTTCAGTGGTAGAATTCTCGCCTGCCACGCGGGAGGCCCGGGTTCGATTCCCGGCCAATGCATGAATTCTTTTTATTGCTGTACCCAAGAAAGCAAAGGTAACTGAACTAAATGACTATCGCCACACCATAACACCTCCTCCTCCGTGCTTTACGGTGGGAACTACACATGCGGAGATCATCCGTTTACCCACACTGCGTCTCACAAAGACAAGGCGGTTGGAACCAAAAATCTCAAATTTGGACTCCAGACCAAAGGACACATTTCCACCAGTCTAATGTCCATTGCTTGTGTTTCTGGCCCAAGCCGGTCTTGGTTTTTATCAAAGCATTGGTGTTTCAGTGGTAGAATTCTCGCCTGCCACGCGGGGGCCAGTCGCGTATAGCTGGAGGCCCGGGTTCGGTTCCCGGCCAATGCATGCTATCTTTATGTTCCTATACCCAAAAAAGCAAAGGTAACTGAACTAAATGACTATCGCCACACTATAACACCTCCTCCTCCGTGCTTTACGGTGGGAACTACACATGCGGAGATCATCCGTTTACCCACACTGCGTCTCACAAAGACAAGGCGGTTGGAACCAAAAATCTCAAATTTGGACTCCAGACCAAAGGACACATTTCCACCAGTCTAATGTCCATTGCTTGTGTTTCTGGGCCCAAGCCGGTCTCATCTCTTTATCAAAGCATTGGTGGTTCAGTGGTAGAATTCTCGCCTGCCACGCGGGGGCCAGTCGCGTATAGCTGTAACAGCCGTTTTGTCGAAACAGCGCCACTGAATCAGTGTGTGGCCGAAAATATATTACATCCGTAGTGGTTTAGGACTACCATAGAGAATGAATGGGAAACGCTTTAGGGCTCTTTTTACGCGGGAGGCCCGGGTTCGATTCCCGGCCAATGCATGAATTCTTTTTATTGCTGTACCCAAGAAAGCAAAGGTAACTGAACTAAATGACTATCGCCACACCATAACACCTCCTCCTCCGTGCTTTACGGTGGGAACTACACATGCGGAGATCATCCGTTTACCCACACTGCGTCTCACAAAGACAAGGCGGTTGGAACCAAAAATCTCAAATTTGGACTCCAGACCAAAGGACACATTTCCACCAGTCTAATGTCCATTGCTTGTGTTTCTGGCCCAAGCCGGTCTTGGTTTTTATCAAAGCATTGGTGGTTCAGTGGTAGAATTCTCGCCTGCCACGCGGGGGCCAGTCGCGTATAGCTGGAGGCCCGGGTTCGGTTCCCGGCCAATGCATGCTATATTTATGTTCCTATACCCAAAAAAGCAAAGGTAACTGAACTAAATGACTATCGCCACACTATAACACCTCCTCCTCCGTGCTTTACGGTGGGAACTACACATGCGGAGATCATCCGTTTACCCACACTGCGTCTCACAAAGACAAGGCGGTTGGAACCAAAAATCTCAAATTTGGACTCCAGACCAAAGGACACATTTCCACCAGTCTAATGTCCATTGCTTGTGTTTCTGGGCCCAAGCCAGTCTCATCTCTTTATCAAAGCATTGGTGGTTCAGTGGTAGAATTCTCGCCTGCCACGCGGGAGGCCCGGGTTCGATTCCCGGCCAATGCATGAATTCTTTTTATTGCTGTACCCAAGAAAGCAAAGGTAACTGAACTAAATGACTATCGCCACACCATAACACCTCCTCCTCCGTGCTTTACGGTGGGAACTACACATGCGGAGATCATCCGTTTACCCACACTGCGTCTCACAAAGACAAGGCGGTTGGAACCAAAAATCTCAAATTTGGACTCCAGACCAAAGGACACATTTCCACCAGTCTAATGTCCATTGCTTGTGTTTCTGGCCCAAGCCGGTCTTGGTTTTTATCAAAGCATTGGTGTTTCAGTGGTAGAATTCTCGCCTGCCACGCGGGGGCCAGTCGCGTATAGCTGGAGGCCCGGGTTCGGTTCCCGGCCAATGCATGCTATCTTTATGTTCCTATACCCAAAAAAGCAAAGGTAACTGAACTAAATGACTATCGCCACACTATAACACCTCCTCCTCCGTGCTTTACGGTGGGAACTACACATGCGGAGATCATCCGTTTACCCACACTGCGTCTCACAAAGACAAGGCGGTTGGAACCAAAAATCTCAAATTTGGACTCCAGACCAAAGGACACATTTCCACCAGTCTAATGTCCATTGCTTGTGTTTCTGGGCCCAAGCCGGTCTCATCTCTTTATCAAAGCATTGGTGGTTCAGTGGTAGAATTCTCGCCTGCCACGCGGGGGCCAGTCGCGTATAGCTGTAACAGCCGTTTTGTCGAAACAGCGCCACTGAATCAGTGTGTGGCCGAAAATATATTACATCCGTAGTGGTTTAGGACTACCATAGAGAATGAATGGGAAACGCTTTAGGGCTCTTTTTACGCGGGAGGCCCGGGTTCGATTCCCGGCCAATGCATGAATTCTTTTTATTGCTGTACCCAAGAAAGCAAAGGTAACTGAACTAAATGACTATCGCCACACCATAACACCTCCTCCTCCGTGCTTTACGGTGGGAACTACACATGCGGAGATCATCCGTTTACCCACACTGCGTCTCACAAAGACAAGGCGGTTGGAACCAAAAATCTCAAATTTGGACTCCAGACCAAAGGACACATTTCCACCAGTCTAATGTCCATTGCTTGTGTTTCTGGCCCAAGCCGGTCTTGGTTTTTATCAAAGCATTGGTGGTTCAGTGGTAGAATTCTCGCCTGCCACGCGGGGGCCAGTCGCGTATAGCTGGAGGCCCGGGTTCGGTTCCCGGCCAATGCATGCTATATTTATGTTCCTATACCCAAAAAAGCAAAGGTAACTGAACTAAATGACTATCGCCACACTATAACACCTCCTCCTCCGTGCTTTACGGTGGGAACTACACATGCGGAGATCATCCGTTTACCCACACTGCGTCTCACAAAGACAAGGCGGTTGGAACCAAAAATCTCAAATTTGGACTCCAGACCAAAGGACACATTTCCACCAGTCTAATGTCCATTGCTTGTGTTTCTGGGCCCAAGCCAGTCTCATCTCTTTATCAAAGCATTGGTGGTTCAGTGGTAGAATTCTCGCCTGCCACGCGGGAGGCCCGGGTTCGATTCCCGGCCAATGCATGAATTATTTTTATTGCTGTACCCAAGAAAGCAAAGGTAACTGAACTAAATGACTATCGCCACACCATAACACCTCCTCCTCCGTGCTTTACGGTGGGAACTACACATGCGGAGATCATCCGTTTACCCACACTGCGTCTCACAAAGACAAGGCGGTTGGAACCAAAAATCTCAAATTTGGACTCCAGACCAAAGGACACATTTCCACCAGTCTAATGTCCATTGCTTGTGTTTCTGGCCCAAGCCGGTCTTGGTTTTTATCAAAGCATTGGTGTTTCAGTGGTAGAATTCTCGCCTGCCACGCGGGGGCCAGTCGCGTATAGCTGGAGGCCCGGGTTCGGTTCCCGGCCAATGCATGCTATCTTTATGTTCCTATACCCAAAAAAGCAAAGGTAACTGAACTAAATGACTATCGCCACACTATAACACCTCCTCCTCCGTGCTTTACGGTGGGAACTACACATGCGGAGATCATCCGTTTACCCACACTGCGTCTCACAAAGACAAGGCGGTTGGAACCAAAAATCTCAAATTTGGACTCCAGACCAAAGGACACATTTCCACCAGTCTAATGTCCATTGCTTGTGTTTCTGGGCCCAAGCCGGTCTCATCTCTTTATCAAAGCATTGGTGGTTCAGTGGTAGAATTCTCGCCTGCCACGCGGGGGCCAGTCGCGTATAGCTGTAACAGCCGTTTTGTCGAAACAGCGCCACTGAATCAGTGTGTGGCCGAAAATATATTACATCCGTAGTGGTTTAGGACTACCATAGAGAATGAATGGGAAACGCTTTAGGGCTCTTTTTACGCGGGAGGCCCGGGTTCGATTCCCGGCCAATGCATGAATTCTTTTTATTGCTGTACCCAAGAAAGCAAAGGTAACTGAACTAAATGACTATCGCCACACCATAACACCTCCTCCTCCGTGCTTTACGGTGGGAACTACACATGCGGAGATCATCCGTTTACCCACACTGCGTCTCACAAAGACAAGGCGGTTGGAACCAAAAATCTCAAATTTGGACTCCAGACCAAAGGACACATTTCCACCAGTCTAATGTCCATTGCTTGTGTTTCTGGCCCAAGCCGGTCTTGGTTTTTATCAAAGCATTGGTGGTTCAGTGGTAGAATTCTCGCCTGCCACGCGGGGGCCAGTCGCGTATAGCTGGAGGCCCGGGTTCGGTTCCCGGCCAATGCATGCTATCTTTATGTTCCTATACCCAAAAAAGCAAAGGTAACTGAACTAAATGACTATCGCCACACTATAACACCTCCTCCTCCGTGCTTTACGGTGGGAACTACACATGCGGAGATCATCCGTTTACCCACACTGCGTCTCACAAAGACAAGGCGGTTGGAACCAAAAATCTCAAATTTGGACTCCAGACCAAAGGACACATTTCCACCAGTCTAATGTCCATTGCTTGTGTTTCTGGGCCCAAGCCGGTCTCATCTCTTTATCAAAGCATTGGTGGTTCAGTGGTAGAATTCTCGCCTGCCACGCGGGGGCCAGTCGCGTATAGCTGTAACAGCCGTTTTGTCGAAACAGCGCCACTGAATCAGTGTGTGGCCGAAAATATATTACATCCGTAGTGGTTTAGGACTACCATAGAGAATGAATGGGAAACGCTTTAGGGCTCTTTTTACGCGGGAGGCCCGGGTTCGATTCCCGGCCAATGCATGAATTCTTTTTATTGCTGTACCCAAGAAAGCAAAGGTAACTGAACTAAATGACTATCGCCACACCATAACACCTCCTCCTCCGTGCTTTACGGTGGGAACTACACATGCGGAGATCATCCGTTTACCCACACTGCGTCTCACAAAGACAAGGCGGTTGGAACCAAAAATCTCAAATTTGGACTCCAGACCAAAGGACACATTTCCACCAGTCTAATGTCCATTGCTTGTGTTTCTGGGCCCAAGCCGGTCTCATCTCTTTATCAAAGCATTGGTGGTTCAGTGGTAGAATTCTCGCCTGCCACGCGGGAGGCCCGGGTTCGATTCCCGGCCAATGCATGAATTCTTTTTATTGCTGTACCCAAGAAAGCAAAGGTAACTGAACTAAATGACTATCGCCACACCATAACACCTCCTCTTCCGTGCTTTACGGTGGGAACTACACATGCGGAGATCATCCGTTTACCCACACTGCGTCTCACAAAGACAAGGCGGTTGGAACCAAAAATCTCAAATTTGGACTCCAGACCAAAGGACACATTTCCACCAGTCTAATGTCCATTGCTTGTGTTTCTGGCCCAAGCCGGTCTTGGTTTTTATCAACGCATTGGTGGTTCAGTGGTAGAATTCTCGCCTGCCACGCGGGGGCCAGTCGCGTATAGCTGGAGGCCCGGGTTCGATTCCCGGCCAATGCATGCTATCTTTATGTTCCTATACCCAAAAAAGCAAAGGTAACTGAACTAAATGACTATCGCCACACTATAACACCTCCTCCTCCGTGCTTTACGGTGGGAACTACACATGCGGAGATCATCCGTTCCATAGATGGGTCATAGTAGTTTCTAGCTCAAACCATTCAGTCTCTATAGACGTTTTTGTGAGAAGGGTTAGGGTTAGCGCCCAACACTCCTAATGTTTTCACACTGACTTAGTGACATTGCACCCAACACTCCTAATTTGTTCACACGGCCGACCCACCGTTCTGTGCATAATAACTTGTCAGCACTATATCCACCAATTAAGTACCTATATGGTATGCCAGCTGAGGGAAGAGGCCTTACGGACCTCCATACTTTTCTACTATAAAGGGGCAAAATGTACCCACCTGCTCCTCGTTAGTATAGTGGTGAGTATCCCCGCCTGTCACGTGGGAGACCGGGGTTCAATTCCCCGATGGGGAGTATTGAGTCTTTTTATGAGGCGTATATAGGGTGTAAGACGTCACTAAGTCCACATAGCAGAATAAACGCAATCCATTAAATCTACTGCTTTCTGATATACGATTTCTAGCCTGTGGGGTAATTTCAACCTTGCAAGGCATTGGTGTTTCAGTGGTAGAATTCTCGCCTGCCACGCGGGGGCCAGTCGCGTATAGCTGGAGGCCCGGGTTCGATTCCCGGCCAATGCATGCTATCTTTATGTTCCTATACCCAAAAAAGCAAAGGTAACTGAACTAAATGACTATCGCCACACTATAACACCTCCTCCTCCGTGCTTTACGGTGGGAACTACACATGCGGAGATCATCCGTTTACCCACACTGCGTCTCACAAAGACAAGGCGGTTGGAACCAAAAATCTCAAATTTGGACTCCAGACCAAAGGACACATTTCCACCAGTCTAATGTCCATTGCTTGTGTTTCTGGGCCCAAGCCGGTCTCATCTCTTTATCAAAGCATTGGTGGTTCAGTGGTAGAATACTCGCCTGCCACGCGGGGGCCAGTCGCGTATAGCTGTAACAGCCGTTTTGTCGAAACAGCGCCACTGAATCAGTGTGTGGCCGAAAATATATTACATCCGTAGTGGTTTAGCGGGAGGCCCGGGTTCGATTCCCGGCCAATGCATGAATTATTTTTATTGCTGTACCCAAGAAAGCAAAGGTAACTGAACTAAATGACTATCGCCACACCATAACACCTCCTCCTCCGTGCTTTACGGTGGGAACTACACATGCGGAGATCATCCGTTTACCCACACTGCGTCTCACAAAGACAAGGCGGTTGGAACCAAAAATCTCAAATTTGGACTCCAGACCAAAGGACACATTTTCACCAGTCTAATGTCCATTGCTTGTGTTTCTGGCCCAAGCCGGTCTTGGTTTTTATCAAAGCATTGGTGGTTCAGTGGTAGAATTCTCGCCTGCCACGCGGGGGCCAGTCGCGTATAGCTGTAACAGCCGTTTTGTCGAAACAGCGCCACTGAATCAGTGTGTGGCCGAAAATATATTACATCCGTAGTGGTTTAGGACTACCATAGAGAATGACGCGGGAGGCCCGGGTTCGATTCCCGGCCAATGCATGAATTATTTTTATTGCTGTACCCAAGAAAGCAAAGGTAACTGAACTAAATGACTATCGCCACACCATAACACCTCCTCCTCCGTGCTTTACGGTGGGAACTACACATGCGGAGATCATCCGTTTACCCACACTGCGTCTCACAAAGACAAGGCGGTTGGAACCAAAAATCTCAAATTTGGACTCCAGACCAAAGGACACATTTCCACCAGTCTAATGTCCATTGCTTGTGTTTCTGGCCCAAGCCGGTCTTGGTTTTTATCAAAGCATTGGTGGTTCAGTGGTAGAATTCTCGCCTGCCATGCGGGGGCCAGTCGCGTATAGCTGGAGGCCCGGGTTCGGTTCCCGGCCAATGCATGCTATCTTTATGTTCCTATACCCAAAAAAGCAAAGGTAACTGAACTAAATGACTATCGCCACACTATAACACCTCCTCCTCCGTGCTTTACGGTGGGAACTACACATGCGGAGATCATCCGTTCCATAGATGGGTCATAGTAGTTTCTAGCTCAAACCATTCAGTCTCTATAGACGTTTTTGTGAGAAGGGTTAGGGTTAGCGCCCAACACTCCTAATGTTTTCACACTGACTTAGTGACATTGCACCCAACACTCCTAATTTGTTCACACGGCCGACCCACCGTTCTGTGCATAATAACTTGTCAGCACTATATCCACCAATTAAGTACCTATATGGTATGCCAGCTGAGGGAAGAGGCCTTACGGACCTCCATACTTTTCTACTATAAAGGGGCAAAATGTAACCACCTGCTCCTCGTTAGTATAGTGGTGAGTAACGCTCACAAGCAACACAAAAGCAGTTAGAAGGTAATGCGTTGTTCTACATAGAACATTGAGGGAAATCCCAGGGCATTGTTGTCACAAACTCCAAACTCAACACAGTTGTCACTGACTTGTTGGATATATTCGTTTCTCATTGAACAACTAATGTTTAGCACAAAGTAAATCACCTCAAACACTGGAAATCTATACAATGGATACACAAAAGTCTACCTACTGAGAATGTGTAAATGTCCAAACTGTAAATAAAAGCAAATTTGGTCTTTTCAAGAGGCAGTTGAGAACTCTTCCATCACAAGAGATTTCTGGATTTCATATTTCTACCTCTGGAGATTGCATAATTGTCAGAATTTCATGTTCGAAAGGTGTTGCATTGGCCGGGAATTGAACCCGGGCCTCCCGCGTGGCAGGCGAGAATTCTACCACTGAAACACCAATGCCTTGCAAGGTTGAAATTACCCCACAGGCTAGAAATCGTATATCAGAAAGCAGTAGATTTAATGGATTGCGTTTATTCTGCTATGTGGACTTAGTGACGTCTTACACCCTATATACGCCTCATAAAAAGACTCAATACTCCCCGTCGGGGAATTGAACCCCGGTCTCCCACGTGACAGGCGGGGATACTCACCACTATACTAACGAGGAGCAGGTGGTTACATTTTGCCCCTTTATAGTAGAAAAGTATGGAGGTCCGTAAGGCCTCTTCCCTCAGCTGGCATACCATATAGGTACTTAATTGGTGGATATAGTGCTGACAAGTTATTATGCACAGAACGGTGGGTCGGCCGTGTGAACAAATTAGGAGTGTTGGGTGCAATGTCACTAAGTCAGTGTGAAAACATTAGGAGTGTTGGGCGCTAACCCTAACCCTTCTCACAAAAACGTCTATAGAGACTGAATGGTTTGAGCTAGAAACTACTATGACCCATCTATGGAACGGATGATCTCCGCATGTGTAGTTCCCACCGTAAAGCACGGAGGAGGAGGTGTTATAGTGTGGCGATAGTCATTTAGTTCAGTTACCTTTGCTTTTTTGGGTATAGGAACATAAAGATAGCATGCATTGGCCGGGAACCGAACCCGGGCCTCCAGCTATACGCGACTGGCCCCCGCGTGGCAGGCGAGAATTCTACCACTGAACCACCAATGCTTTGATAAAAACCAAGACCGGCTTGGGCCAGAAACACAAGCAATGGACATTAGACTGGTGAAAATGTGTCCTTTGGTCTGGAGTCCAAATTTGAGATTTTTGGTTCCAACCGCCGTGTCTTTGTGAGACGCAGTGTGGATGATCTCCGCATGTGTAGTTCCCACCGTAAAGAACGGAGGAGGAGGTGTTATGGTGTGGCGATAGTCATTTAGTTCAGTTACCTTTGCTTTCTTGGGTACAGCAATAAAAATAATTCATGCATTGGCCGGGAATCGAACCCGGGCCTCCCGCGTAAAAAGAGCCCTAAAGCGTTTCCCATTCATTCTCTATGGTAGTCCTAAACCACTACGGATGTAATATATTTTCGGCCACACACTGATTCAGTGGCGCTGTTTCGACAAAACGGCTGTTACAGCTATACGCGACTGGCCCCCGCGTGGCAGGCGAGAATTCTACCACTGAACCACCAATGCTTTGATAAAAACCAAGACCGGCTTGGGCCAGAAACACAAGCAATGGACATTAGACTGGTGAAAATGTGTCCTTTGGTCTGGAGTCCAAATTTGAGATTTTTGGTTCCAACCGCCGTGTCTTTGTGAGACGCAGTGTGGATGATCTCCGCATGTGTAGTTCCCACCGTAAAGAACGGAGGAGGAGGTGTTATGGTGTGGCGATAGTCATTTAGTTCAGTTACCTTTGCTTTCTTGGGTACAGCAATAAAAAGAATTCATGCATTGGCCGGGAATCGAACCCGGGCCTCCCGCGTAAAAAGAGCCCTAAAGCGTTTCCCATTCATTCTCTATGGTAGTCCTAAACCACTACGGATGTAATATATTTTCGGCCACACACTGATTCAGTGGCGCTGTTTCGACAAAACGGCTGTTACAGCTATACGCGACTGGCCCCCGCGTGGCAGGCGAGAATTCTACCACTGAACCACCAATGCTTTGATAAAAACCAAGACCGGCTTGGGCCAGAAACACAAGCAATGGACATTAGACTGGTGGAAATGTGTCCTTTGGTCTGGAGTCCAAATTTGAGATTTTTGGTTCCAACCGCCTTGTCTTTGTGAGACGCAGTGTGGGTAAACGGATGATCTCCGCATGTGTAGTTCCCACCGTAAAGCACGGAGGAGGAGGTGTTATAGTGTGGCGATAGTCATTTAGTTCAGTTACCTTTGCTTTTTTGGGTATAGGAACATAAAGATAGCATGCATTGGCCGGGAACCGAACCCGGGCCTCCAGCTATACGCGACTGGCCCCCGCGTGGCAGGCGAGAATTCTACCACTGAAACACCAATGCTTTGATAAAAACCAAGACCGGCTTGGGCCAGAAACACAAGCAATGGACATTAGACTGGTGGAAATGTGTCCTTTGGTCTGGAGTCCAAATTTGAGATTTTTGGTTCCAACCGCCTTGTCTTTGTGAGACGCAGTGTGGGTAAACGGATGATCTCCGCATGTGTAGTTCCCACCGTAAAGCACGGAGGAGGAGGTGTTATGGTGTGGCGATAGTCATTTAGTTCAGTTACCTTTGCTTTCTTGGGTACAGCAATAAAAAGAATTCATGCATTGGCCGGGAATCGAACCCGGGCCTCCCGCGTGGCAGGCGAGAATTCTACCACTGAACCACCAATGCTTTGATAAAGAGATGAGACTGGCTTGGGCCCAGAAACACAAGCAATGGACATTAGACTGGTGGAAATGTGTCCTTTGGTCTGGAGTCCAAATTTGAGATTTTTGGTTCCAACCGCCTTGTCTTTGTGAGACGCAGTGTGGGTAAACGGATGATCTCCGCATGTGTAGTTCCCACCGTAAAGCACGGAGGAGGAGGTGTTATAGTGTGGCGATAGTCATTTAGTTCAGTTACCTTTGCTTTTTTGGGTATAGGAACATAAATATAGCATGCATTGGCCGGGAACCGAACCCGGGCCTCCAGCTATACGCGACTGGCCCCCGCGTGGCAGGCGAGAATTCTACCACTGAACCACCAATGCTTTGATAAAAACCAAGACCGGCTTGGGCCAGAAACACAAGCAATGGACATTAGACTGGTGGAAATGTGTCCTTTGGTCTGGAGTCCAAATTTGAGATTTTTGGTTCCAACCGCCTTGTCTTTGTGAGACGCAGTGTGGGTAAACGGATGATCTCCGCATGTGTAGTTCCCACCGTAAAGCACGGAGGAGGAGGTGTTATGGTGTGGCGATAGTCATTTAGTTCAGTTACCTTTGCTTTCTTGGGTACAGCAATAAAAAGAATTCATGCATTGGCCGGGAATCGAACCCGGGCCTCCCGCGTAAAAAGAGCCCTAAAGCGTTTCCCATTCATTCTCTATGGTAGTCCTAAACCACTACGGATGTAATATATTTTCGGCCACACACTGATTCAGTGGCGCTGTTTCGACAAAACGGCTGTTACAGCTATACGCGACTGGCCCCCGCGTGGCAGGCGAGAATTCTACCACTGAACCACCAATGCTTTGATAAAGAGATGAGACCGGCTTGGGCCCAGAAACACAAGCAATGGACATTAGACTGGTGGAAATGTGTCCTTTGGTCTGGAGTCCAAATTTGAGATTTTTGGTTCCAACCGCCTTGTCTTTGTGAGACGCAGTGTGGGTAAACGGATGATCTCCGCATGTGTAGTTCCCACCGTAAAGCACGGAGGAGGAGGTGTTATAGTGTGGCGATAGTCATTTAGTTCAGTTACCTTTGCTTTTTTGGGTATAGGAACATAAAGATAGCATGCATTGGCCGGGAACCGAACCCGGGCCTCCAGCTATACGCGACTGGCCCCCGCGTGGCAGGCGAGAATTCTACCACTGAAACACCAATGCTTTGATAAAAACCAAGACCGGCTTGGGCCAGAAACACAAGCAATGGACATTAGACTGGTGGAAATGTGTCCTTTGGTCTGGAGTCCAAATTTGAGATTTTTGGTTCCAACCGCCTTGTCTTTGTGAGACGCAGTGTGGGTAAACGGATGATCTCCGCATGTGTAGTTCCCACCGTAAAGCACGGAGGAGGAGGTGTTATGGTGTGGCGATAGTCATTTAGTTCAGTTACCTTTGCTTTCTTGGGTACAGCAATAAAAAGAATTCATGCATTGGCCGGGAATCGAACCCGGGCCTCCCGCGTGGCAGGCGAGAATTCTACCACTGAACCACCAATGCTTTGATAAAGAGATGAGACTGGCTTGGGCCCAGAAACACAAGCAATGGACATTAGACTGGTGGAAATGTGTCCTTTGGTCTGGAGTCCAAATTTGAGATTTTTGGTTCCAACCGCCTTGTCTTTGTGAGACGCAGTGTGGGTAAACGGATGATCTCCGCATGTGTAGTTCCCACCGTAAAGCACGGAGGAGGAGGTGTTATAGTGTGGCGATAGTCATTTAGTTCAGTTACCTTTGCTTTTTTGGGTATAGGAACATAAATATAGCATGCATTGGCCGGGAACCGAACCCGGGCCTCCAGCTATACGCGACTGGCCCCCGCGTGGCAGGCGAGAATTCTACCACTGAACCACCAATGCTTTGATAAAAACCAAGACCGGCTTGGGCCAGAAACACAAGCAATGGACATTAGACTGGTGGAAATGTGTCCTTTGGTCTGGAGTCCAAATTTGAGATTTTTGGTTCCAACCGCCTTGTCTTTGTGAGACGCAGTGTGGGTAAACGGATGATCTCCGCATGTGTAGTTCCCACCGTAAAGCACGGAGGAGGAGGTGTTATGGTGTGGCGATAGTCATTTAGTTCAGTTACCTTTGCTTTCTTGGGTACAGCAATAAAAAGAATTCATGCATTGGCCGGGAATCGAACCCGGGCCTCCCGCGTAAAAAGAGCCCTAAAGCGTTTCCCATTCATTCTCTATGGTAGTCCTAAACCACTACGGATGTAATATATTTTCGGCCACACACTGATTCAGTGGCGCTGTTTCGACAAAACGGCTGTTACAGCTATACGCGACTGGCCCCCGCGTGGCAGGCGAGAATTCTACCACTGAACCACCAATGCTTTGATAAAAACCAAGACCGGCTTGGGCCAGAAACACAAGCAATGGACATTAGACTGGTGGAAATGTGTCCTTTGGTCTGGAGTCCAAATTTGAGATTTTTGGTTCCAACCGCCGTGTCTTTGTGAGACGCAGTGTGGATGATCTCCGCATGTGTAGTTCCCACCGTAAAGAACGGAGGAGGAGGTGTTATGGTGTGGCGATAGTCATTTAGTTCAGTTACCTTTGCTTTCTTGGGTACAGCAATAAAAAGAATTCATGCATTGGCCGGGAATCGAACCCGGGCCTCCCGCGTAAAAAGAGCCCTAAAGCGTTTCCCATTCATTCTCTATGGTAGTCCTAAACCACTACGGATGTAATATATTTTCGGCCACACACTGATTCAGTGGCGCTGTTTCGACAAAACGGCTGTTACAGCTATACGCGACTGGCCCCCGCGTGGCAGGCGAGAATTCTACCACTGAACCACCAATGCTTTGATAAAAACCAAGACCGGCTTGGGCCAGAAACACAAGCAATGGACATTAGACTGGTGAAAATGTGTCCTTTGGTCTGGAGTCCAAATTTGAGATTTTTGGTTCCAACCGCCGTGTCTTTGTGAGACGCAGTGTGGATGATCTCCGCATGTGTAGTTCCCACCGTAAAGAACGGAGGAGGAGGTGTTATGGTGTGGCGATAGTCATTTAGTTCAGTTACCTTTGCTTTCTTGGGTACAGCAATAAAAAGAATTCATGCATTGGCCGGGAATCGAACCCGGGCCTCCCGCGTAAAAAGAGCCCTAAAGCGTTTCCCATTCATTCTCTATGGTAGTCCTAAACCACTACGGATGTAATATATTTTCGGCCACACACTGATTCAGTGGCGCTGTTTCGACAAAACGGCTGTTACAGCTATACGCGACTGGCCCCCGCGTGGCAGGCGAGAATTCTACCACTGAACCACCAATGCTTTGATAAAGAGATGAGACCGGCTTGGGCCCAGAAACACAAGCAATGGACATTAGACTGGTGGAAATGTGTCCTTTGGTCTGGAGTCCAAATTTGAGATTTTTGGTTCCAACCGCCTTGTCTTTGTGAGACGCAGTGTGGGTAAACGGATGATCTCCGCATGTGTAGTTCCCACCGTAAAGCACGGAGGAGGAGGTGTTATGGTGTGGCGATAGTCATTTAGTTCAGTTACCTTTGCTTTCTTGGGTACAGCAATAAAAATAATTCATGCATTGGCCGGGAATCGAACCCGGGCCTCCCGCTAAACCACTACGGATGTAATATATTTTCGGCCACACACTGATTCAGTGGCGCTGTTTCGACAAAACGGCTGTTACAGCTATACGCGACTGGCCCCCGCGTGGCAGGCGAGAATTCTACCACTGAACCACCAATGCTTTGATAAAGAGATGAGACCGGCTTGGGCCCAGAAACACAAGCAATGGACATTAGACTGGTGGAAATGTGTCCTTTGGTCTGGAGTCCAAATTTGAGATTTTTGGTTCCAACCGCCTTGTCTTTGTGAGACGCAGTGTGGGTAAACGGATGATCTCCGCATGTGTAGTTCCCACCGTAAAGCACGGAGGAGGAGGTGTTATAGTGTGGCGATAGTCATTTAGTTCAGTTACCTTTGCTTTTTTGGGTATAGGAACATAAAGATAGCATGCATTGGCCGGGAACCGAACCCGGGCCTCCAGCTATACGCGACTGGCCCCCGCGTGGCAGGCGAGAATTCTACCACTGAACCACCAATGCTTTGATAAAAACCAAGACCGGCTTGGGCCAGAAACACAAGCAATGGACATTAGACTGGTGGAAATGTGTCCTTTGGTCTGGAGTCCAAATTTGAGATTTTTGGTTCCAACCGCCTTGTCTTTGTGAGACGCAGTGTGGGTAAACGGATGATCTCCGCATGTGTAGTTCCCACCGTAAAGCACGGAGGAGGAGGTGTTATGGTGTGGCGATAGTCATTTAGTTCAGTTACCTTTGCTTTCTTGGGTACAGCAATAAAAAGAATTCATGCATTGGCCGGGAATCGAACCCGGGCCTCCCGCGTAAAAAGAGCCCTAAAGCGTTTCCCATTCATTCTCTATGGTAGTCCTAAACCACTACGGATGTAATATATTTTCGGCCACACACTGATTCAGTGGCGCTGTTTCGACAAAACGGCTGTTACAGCTATACGCGACTGGCCCCCGCGTGGCAGGCGAGAATTCTACCACTGAACCACCAATGCTTTGATAAAAACCAAGACCGGCTTGGGCCAGAAACACAAGCAATGGACATTAGACTGGTGAAAATGTGTCCTTTGGTCTGGAGTCCAAATTTGAGATTTTTGGTTCCAACCGCCGTGTCTTTGTGAGACGCAGTGTGGATGATCTCCGCATGTGTAGTTCCCACCGTAAAGAACGGAGGAGGAGGTGTTATGGTGTGGCGATAGTCATTTAGTTCAGTTACCTTTGCTTTCTTGGGTACAGCAATAAAAATAATTCATGCATTGGCCGGGAATCGAACCCGGGCCTCCCGCGTAAAAAGAGCCCTAAAGCGTTTCCCATTCATTCTCTATGGTAGTCCTAAACCACTACGGATGTAATATATTTTCGGCCACACACTGATTCAGTGGCGCTGTTTCGACAAAACGGCTGTTACAGCTATACGCGACTGGCCCCCGCGTGGCAGGCGAGAATTCTACCACTGAACCACCAATGCTTTGATAAAAACCAAGACCGGCTTGGGCCAGAAACACAAGCAATGGACATTAGACTGGTGAAAATGTGTCCTTTGGTCTGGAGTCCAAATTTGAGATTTTTGGTTCCAACCGCCGTGTCTTTGTGAGACGCAGTGTGGATGATCTCCGCATGTGTAGTTCCCACCGTAAAGAACGGAGGAGGAGGTGTTATGGTGTGGCGATAGTCATTTAGTTCAGTTACCTTTGCTTTCTTGGGTACAGCAATAAAAAGAATTCATGCATTGGCCGGGAATCGAACCCGGGCCTCCCGCGTAAAAAGAGCCCTAAAGCGTTTCCCATTCATTCTCTATGGTAGTCCTAAACCACTACGGATGTAATATATTTTCGGCCACACACTGATTCAGTGGCGCTGTTTCGACAAAACGGCTGTTACAGCTATACGCGACTGGCCCCCGCGTGGCAGGCGAGAATTCTACCACTGAACCACCAATGCTTTGATAAAAACCAAGACCGGCTTGGGCCAGAAACACAAGCAATGGACATTAGACTGGTGAAAATGTGTCCTTTGGTCTGGAGTCCAAATTTGAGATTTTTGGTTCCAACCGCCGTGTCTTTGTGAGACGCAGTGTGGATGATCTCTGCATGTGTAGTTCCCACCGTAAAGAACGGAGGAGGAGGTGTTATGGTGTGGCGATAGTCATTTAGTTCAGTTACCTTTGCTTTCTTGGGTACAGCAATAAAAAGAATTCATGCATTGGCCGGGAATCGAACCCGGGCCTCCCGCGTAAAAAGAGCCCTAAAGCGTTTCCCATTCATTCTCTATGGTAGTCCTAAACCACTACGGATGTAATATATTTTCGGCCACACACTGATTCAGTGGCGCTGTTTCGACAAAACGGCTGTTACAGCTATACGCGACTGGCCCCCGCGTGGCAGGCGAGAATTCTACCACTGAACCACCAATGCTTTGATAAAAACCAAGACCGGCTTGGGCCAGAAACACAAGCAATGGACATTAGACTGGTGAAAATGTGTCCTTTGGTCTGGAGTCCAAATTTGAGATTTTTGGTTCCAACCGCCGTGTCTTTGTGAGACGCAGTGTGGATGATCTCCGCATGTGTAGTTCCCACCGTAAAGAACGGAGGAGGAGGTGTTATGGTGTGGCGATAGTCATTTAGTTCAGTTACCTTTGCTTTCTTGGGTACAGCAATAAAAAGAATTCATGCATTGGCCGGGAATCGAACCCGGGCCTCCCGCGTAAAAAGAGCCCTAAAGCGTTTCCCATTCATTCTCTATGGTAGTCCTAAACCACTACGGATGTAATATATTTTCGGCCACACACTGATTCAGTGGCGCTGTTTCGACAAAACGGCTGTTACAGCTATACGCGACTGGCCCCCGCGTGGCAGGCGAGAATTCTACCACTGAACCACCAATGCTTTGATAAAAACCAAGACCGGCTTGGGCCAGAAACACAAGCAATGGACATTAGACTGGTGAAAATGTGTCCTTTGGTCTGGAGTCCAAATTTGAGATTTTTGGTTCCAACCGCCGTGTCTTTGTGAGACGCAGTGTGGATGATCTCCGCATGTGTAGTTCCCACCGTAAAGAACGGAGGAGGAGGTGTTATGGTGTGGCGATAGTCATTTAGTTCAGTTACCTTTGCTTTCTTGGGTACAGCAATAAAAAGAATTCATGCATTGGCCGGGAATCGAACCCGGGCCTCCCGCGTAAAAAGAGCCCTAAAGCGTTTCCCATTCATTCTCTATGGTAGTCCTAAACCACTACGGATGTAATATATTTTCGGCCACACACTGATTCAGTGGCGCTGTTTCGACAAAACGGCTGTTACAGCTATACGCGACTGGCCCCCGCGTGGCAGGCGAGAATTCTACCACTGAACCACCAATGCTTTGATAAAAACCAAGACCGGCTTGGGCCAGAAACACAAGCAATGGACATTAGACTGGTGAAAATGTGTCCTTTGGTCTGGAGTCCAAATTTGAGATTTTTGGTTCCAACCGCCGTGTCTTTGTGAGACGCAGTGTGGATGATCTCCGCATGTGTAGTTCCCACCGTAAAGAACGGAGGAGGAGGTGTTATGGTGTGGCGATAGTCATTTAGTTCAGTTACCTTTGCTTTCTTGGGTACAGCAATAAAAAGAATTCATGCATTGGCCGGGAATCGAACCCGGGCCTCCCGCGTAAAAAGAGCCCTAAAGCGTTTCCCATTCATTCTCTATGGTAGTCCTAAACCACTACGGATGTAATATATTTTCGGCCACACACTGATTCAGTGGCGCTGTTTCGACAAAACGGCTGTTACAGCTATACGCGACTGGCCCCCGCGTGGCAGGCGAGAATTCTACCACTGAACCACCAATGCTTTGATAAAAACCAAGACCGGCTTGGGCCAGAAACACAAGCAATGGACATTAGACTGGTGAAAATGTGTCCTTTGGTCTGGAGTCCAAATTTGAGATTTTTGGTTCCAACCGCCGTGTCTTTGTGAGACGCAGTGTGGATGATCTCCGCATGTGTAGTTCCCACCGTAAAGAACGGAGGAGGAGGTGTTATGGTGTGGCGATAGTCATTTAGTTCAGTTACCTTTGCTTTCTTGGGTACAGCAATAAAAAGAATTCATGCATTGGCCGGGAATCGAACCCGGGCCTCCCGCGTAAAAAGAGCCCTAAAGCGTTTCCCATTCATTCTCTATGGTAGTCCTAAACCACTACGGATGTAATATATTTTCGGCCACACACTGATTCAGTGGCGCTGTTTCGACAAAACGGCTGTTACAGCTATACGCGACTGGCCCCCGCGTGGCAGGCGAGAATTCTACCACTGAACCACCAATGCTTTGATAAAAACCAAGACCGGCTTGGGCCAGAAACACAAGCAATGGACATTAGACTGGTGAAAATGTGTCCTTTGGTCTGGAGTCCAAATTTGAGATTTTTGGTTCCAACCGCCGTGTCTTTGTGAGACGCAGTGTGGATGATCTCCGCATGTGTAGTTCCCACCGTAAAGAACGGAGGAGGAGGTGTTATGGTGTGGCGATAGTCATTTAGTTCAGTTACCTTTGCTTTCTTGGGTACAGCAATAAAAAGAATTCATGCATTGGCCGGGAATCGAACCCGGGCCTCCCGCGTAAAAAGAGCCCTAAAGCGTTTCCCATTCATTCTCTATGGTAGTCCTAAACCACTACGGATGTAATATATTTTCGGCCACACACTGATTCAGTGGCGCTGTTTCGACAAAACGGCTGTTACAGCTATACGCGACTGGCCCCCGCGTGGCAGGCGAGAATTCTACCACTGAACCACCAATGCTTTGATAAAAACCAAGACCGGCTTGGGCCAGAAACACAAGCAATGGACATTAGACTGGTGAAAATGTGTCCTTTGGTCTGGAGTCCAAATTTGAGATTTTTGGTTCCAACCGCCGTGTCTTTGTGAGACGCAGTGTGGATGATCTCCGCATGTGTAGTTCCCACCGTAAAGAACGGAGGAGGAGGTGTTATGGTGTGGCGATAGTCATTTAGTTCAGTTACCTTTGCTTTCTTGGGTACAGCAATAAAAAGAATTCATGCATTGGCCGGGAATCGAACCCGGGCCTCCCGCGTAAAAAGAGCCCTAAAGCGTTTCCCATTCATTCTCTATGGTAGTCCTAAACCACTACGGATGTAATATATTTTCGGCCACACACTGATTCAGTGGCGCTGTTTCGACAAAACGGCTGTTACAGCTATACGCGACTGGCCCCCGCGTGGCAGGCGAGAATTCTACCACTGAACCACCAATGCTTTGATAAAAACCAAGACCGGCTTGGGCCAGAAACACAAGCAATGGACATTAGACTGGTGAAAATGTGTCCTTTGGTCTGGAGTCCAAATTTGAGATTTTTGGTTCCAACCGCCGTGTCTTTGTGAGACGCAGTGTGGATGATCTCCGCATGTGTAGTTCCCACCGTAAAGAACGGAGGAGGAGGTGTTATGGTGTGGCGATAGTCATTTAGTTCAGTTACCTTTGCTTTCTTGGGTACAGCAATAAAAAGAATTCATGCATTGGCCGGGAATCGAACCCGGGCCTCCCGCGTAAAAAGAGCCCTAAAGCGTTTCCCATTCATTCTCTATGGTAGTCCTAAACCACTACGGATGTAATATATTTTCGGCCACACACTGATTCAGTGGCGCTGTTTCGACAAAACGGCTGTTACAGCTATACGCGACTGGCCCCCGCGTGGCAGGCGAGAATTCTACCACTGAACCACCAATGCTTTGATAAAAACCAAGACCGGCTTGGGCCAGAAACACAAGCAATGGACATTAGACTGGTGAAAATGTGTCCTTTGGTCTGGAGTCCAAATTTGAGATTTTTGGTTCCAACCGCCGTGTCTTTGTGAGACGCAGTGTGGATGATCTCCGCATGTGTAGTTCCCACCGTAAAGAACGGAGGAGGAGGTGTTATGGTGTGGCGATAGTCATTTAGTTCAGTTACCTTTGCTTTCTTGGGTACAGCAATAAAAATAATTCATGCATTGGCCGGGAATCGAACCCGGGCCTCCCGCGTAAAAAGAGCCCTAAAGCGTTTCCCATTCATTCTCTATGGTAGTCCTAAACCACTACGGATGTAATATATTTTCGGCCACACACTGATTCAGTGGCGCTGTTTCGACAAAACGGCTGTTACAGCTATACGCGACTGGCCCCGCGGTGGCAGGCGAGAATTCTACCACTGAACCACCAATGCTTTGATAAAGAGATGAGACCGGCTTGGGCCCAGAAACACAAGCAATGGACATTAGACTGGTGGAAATGTGTCCTTTGGTCTGGAGTCCAAATTTGAGATTTTTGGTTCCAACCGCCTTGTCTTTGTGAGACGCAGTGTGGGTAAACGGATGATCTCCGCATGTGTAGTTCCCACCGTAAAGCACGGAGGAGGAGGTGTTATAGTGTGGCGATAGTCATTTAGTTCAGTTACCTTTGCTTTTTTGGGTATAGGAACATAAAGATAGCATGCATTGGCCGGGAATCGAACCCGGGCCTCCCGCGTGGCAGGCGAGAATTCTACCACTGAACCACCAATGCTTTGGTAAAGAGATGAGACCGGCTTGGGCCCAGAAACACAAGCAATGGACATTAGACTGGTGGAAATGTGTCCTTTGGTCTGGAGTCCAAATTTGAGATTTTTGGTTCCAACCGCCTTGTCTTTGTGAGACGCAGTGTGGGTAAACGGATGATCTCCGCATGTGTAGTTCCCACCGTAAAGCACGGAGGAGGAGGTGTTATAGTGTGGCGATAGTCATTTAGTTCAGTTACCTTTGCTTTTTTGGGTATAGGAACATAAAGATAGCATGCATTGGCCGGGAATCGAACCCGGGCCTCCCGCATGGTAGTCCTAAACCACTACGGATGTAATATATTTTCGGCCACACACTGATTCAGTGGCGCTGTTTCGACAAAACGGCTGTTACAGCTATACGCGACTGGCCCCCGCGTGGCAGGCGAGAATTCTACCACTGAACCACCAATGCTTTGATAAAGAGATGAGACCGGCTTGGGCCCAGAAACACAAGCAATGGACATTAGACTGGTGGAAATGTGTCCTTTGGTCTGGAGTCCAAATTTGAGATTTTTGGTTCCAACCGCCTTGTCTTTGTGAGACGCAGTGTGGGTAAACGGATGATCTCCGCATGTGTAGTTCCCACCGTAAAGCACGGAGGAGGAGGTGTTATAGTGTGGCGATAGTCATTTAGTTCAGTTACCTTTGCTTTTTTGGGTATAGGAACATAAAGATAGCATGCATTGGCCGGGAATCGAACACGGGCCTCCCGCATGGTAGTCCTAAACCACTACGGATGTAATATATTTTCGGCCACACACTGATTCAGTGGCGCTGTTTCGACAAAACGGCTGTTACAGCTATACGCGACTGGCCCCCGCGTGGCAGGCGAGAATTCTACCACTGAACCACCAATGCTTTGGTAAAGAGATGAGACCGGCTTGGGCCCAGAAACACAAGCAATGGACATTAGACTGGTGGAAATGTGTCCTTTGGTCTGGAGTCCAAATTTGAGATTTTTGGTTCCAACCGCCTTGTCTTTGTGAGACGCAGTGTGGGTAAACGGATGATCTCCGCATGTGTAGTTCCCACCGTAAAGCACGGAGGAGGAGGTGTTATGGTGTGGCGATAGTCATTTAGTTCAGTTACCTTTGCTTTCTTGGGTACAGCAATAAAAAGAATTCATGCATTGGCCGGGAATCGAACCCGGGCCTCCCGCTAAACCACTACGGATGTAATATATTTTCGGCCACACACTGATTCAGTGGCGCTGTTTCGACAAAACGGCTGTTACAGCTATACGCGACTGGCCCCCGCGTGGCAGGCGAGAATTCTACCACTGAACCACCAATGCTTTGGTAAAGAGATGAGACCGGCTTGGGCCCAGAAACACAAGCAATGGACATTAGACTGGTGGAAATGTGTCCTTTGGTCTGGAGTCCAAATTTGAGATTTTTGGTTCCAACCGCCTTGTCTTTGTGAGACGCAGTGTGGGTAAACGGATGATCTCCGCATGTGTAGTTCCCACCGTAAAGCACGGAGGAGGAGGTGTTATAGTGTGGCGATAGTCATTTAGTTCAGTTACCTTTGCTTTTTTGGGTATAGGAACATAAAGATAGCATGCATTGGCCGGGAATCGAACCCGTGCCTCCCGCGTGGCAGGCGAGAATTCTACCACTGAACCACCAATGCTTTGGTAAAAACTAAGACCGGCTTGGGCCAGAAACACAAGCAATGGACATTAGACTGGTGGAAATGTGTCCTTTGGTCTGGAGTCCAAATTTGAGATTTTTGGTTCCAACCGCCTTGTCTTTGTGAGACGCAGTGTGGGTAAACGGATGATCTCCGCATGTGTAGTTCCCACCGTAAAGCACGGAGGAGGAGGTGTTATAGTGTGGCGATAGTCATTTAGTTCAGTTACCTTTGCTTTTTTGGGTATAGGAACATAAAGATAGCATGCATTGGCCGGGAATCGAACCCGGGCCTCCCGCGTGGCAGGCGAGAATTCTACCACTGAACCACCAATGCTTTGGTAAAGAGATGAGACCGGCTTGGGCCCAGAAACACAAGCAATGGACATTAGACTGGTGGAAATGTGTCCTTTGGTCTGGAGTCCAAATTTGAGATTTTTGGTTCCAACCGCCTTGTCTTTGTGAGACGCAGTGTGGGTAAACGGATGATCTCCGCATGTGTAGTTCCCACCGTAAAGCACGGAGGAGGAGGTGTTATAGTGTGGCGATAGTCATTTAGTTCAGTTACCTTTGCTTTTTTGGGTATAGGAACATAAAGATAGCATGCATTGGCCGGGAATCGAACCCGGGCCTCCCGCATGGTAGTCCTAAACCACTACGGATGTAATATATTTTCGGCCACACACTGATTCAGTGGCGCTGTTTCGACAAAACGGCTGTTACAGCTATACGCGACTGGCCCCCGCGTGGCAGGCGAGAATTCTACCACTGAACCACCAATGCTTTGATAAAGAGATGAGACCGGCTTGGGCCCAGAAACACAAGCAATGGACATTAGACTGGTGGAAATGTGTCCTTTGGTCTGGAGTCCAAATTTGAGATTTTTGGTTCCAACCGCCTTGTCTTTGTGAGACGCAGTGTGGGTAAACGGATGATCTCCGCATGTGTAGTTCCCACCGTAAAGCACGGAGGAGGAGGTGTTATAGTGTGGCGATAGTCATTTAGTTCAGTTACCTTTGCTTTTTTGGGTATAGGAACATAAAGATAGCATGCATTGGCCGGGAATCGAACCCGGGCCTCCCGCATGGTAGTCCTAAACCACTACGGATGTAATATATTTTCGTTCACACACTGATTCAGTGGCGCTGTTTCGACAAAACGGCTGTTACAGCTATACGCGACTGGCCCCCGCGTGGCAGGCGAGAATTCTACCACTGAACCACCAATGCTTTGATAAAGAGATGAGACCGGCTTGGGCCCAGAAACACAAGCAATGGACATTAGACTGGTGGAAATGTGTCCTTTGGTCTGGAGTCCAAATTTGAGATTTTTGGTTCCAACCGCCTTGTCTTTGTGAGACGCAGTGTGGGTAAACGGATGATCTCCGCATGTGTAGTTCCCACCGTAAAGCACGGAGGAGGAGGTGTTATAGTGTGGCGATAGTCATTTAGTTCAGTTACCTTTGCTTTTTTGGGTATAGGAACATAAAGATAGAGTGCCCTAAAGCGTTTCCCATTCATTCCCTATGGTAGTGCTAAACCACTACGGATGCAATATATGTATGGCCACGTATGCCCTCCGAGGCGCTGTGGCAGGTTTTACGCAAGAGGTGGCGAAGATAATAGCCGAATTACAACGAACCACAACAAACACCCGGGAACAACTCATCTGAGCCTTATTTACTTTTTCTGATTCGTGAATTTCTTTTACATTTCAGCATTTGATCCGAGCATTTTACGTTTTGTTACATTAGCGGTTTTAGCTACGTCAGACACACAACAGCTTCTAATTCGTAAGGACTCGCGGGAGGCCCGGGTTCGATTCCCGGCCAATGCATGAATTATTTTTATTGCTGTACCCAAGAAAGTACAATATTAGTACAATTTTAAATAACTGACGACAGACTTTTCTCCTAAAAGTCCACTGAGTGGCGCAGACACCATGCGTGCAGACTCGTTACAACTTCAGCTTTAAGCACAAAGTCAATTTGTCCGTCTGTGACCAAGAGAAAATGCTTGTTTCAATTCTATGACTATTACTTAGTATTTTTTAATGTTGAAAGCTCTAAATCCAGCTGAGAATATCACAGCGAGATGAAACCACAACTGTTGGACTCGCTATACCCCTGAAACTCAACTCTGAACCTCAAAGCCAGTTCCACTGCTTTTTTTTGTCATTGTTCCCCTTTAATAAGGTACTGATTTAGACCTGGGACACCAGGTGTGTGCAATTCATTATCAGGTAGAACAGAAAACCAGCAGGCTCCGGACCTGGTAGAGTAAAGCCAATTAATGCTTGATCCGAAATGTGGTCCGGAGGGTGTGACGCAATTGCGGAGCCTCTGGAGGCTTGCGGAGTCCAAATCGAGCTCCAAATTGCATCGCTGTGTGCCTCCCAAATCTTATAACAATGTGGAGGGCTCCTTATAGCGCTGTAAAGCTCCGCATTGACATGATTGGTTGACAAGAGGAATACCTATGTAAGAATGCCGTTCATTATCTATAGCTCAGCATTCAACACTATCTTATCCTCCAAGCTCATCATCAAGCTCGAAGGCCCTGGGTCTGAACCCCGACCTGTGCAACTGGGTCCTGGACTTCCTGACGGGCCGCCCCCCAGGTGGTGAAGATAGGAAACATAATCTCCACTTGCATGCAAGCGTTACATGGGCTTGCTCCTACCTATCTCTCCGATTCGGTCCTGCCGTACATACCTACACGTACGCTACAGGTCACAAGACGCAGGCCTCCTTATTGGCCCCTAGAATTACTAAGCGAACAGCTGGAGGCAGGGCTTTCTCCTATAGAGCAGAATCTCTGAAGCTGGAGACTCTTATCTCCCTCACTAACTTTAAGCATCAGTTGTCAGAGCACCTTACCGATCACTGCACCTGTACACAGCCCATCTGAAATTAGCCCGCCCAACTACCTCATCCCCATATTGTTATTTATTTTGCTCATCTGTACCCCAGTATCTCTATTTGCACATCATCTCTTGCACATCATTCCAGTGTTAATACTAAATTGTAATTATTTTGCACTATAGCCTATTTTATTGCCTTACCTCCATAACTTGCTAAATTTGCACACTGTATATTAATTGTATTTCTGTTGTATTTTTATTTATTTTTTTACCCCATATGTAACTCTGTGTTGTTGTTTTTATCGCACTGCTTTGCTTTATCTTGGCCAGGTCGCAGTTGTAAATGAGAACTTGTTCTCAACTGGTTTACCTGGTTAAATAAAAAAAATAAAAGAGCGCCATTTTTAATGGAATGGTCTGCCTATCCATGTGAGAGACGCAGACTCGGTCTCACCCTTTCTGTATGGGCTGCATCTCAATCAACCGCATCCGCCTTTGAACGTTCTAGATGGTGGGGACTTGTCTGAAAGTAACCCGGTATCCCCCCCCCACCCCAAAAAAGGGGTTAAATGTGTAATTAAAAAAAGTATATCCAGAGCCTGCTTATTTCTTCTAGATATAGGGCAGACAATCTTATTCCCCCCCCAAAAAATACAGAATGCCGTTTGTGTTATTCAACGTGTTTCTATGGGCTATAGAAGTAAAAGGCCAAATTAAATTTGTTTCAAATAATTGTATCGATTTTTTTAAAATAGTTGATACCAGCTTGGTTATTAAAACTACATGAACCATCCCATAAGAACCACAGAGACAGGATGTGAGTGTCATTGAAAAAGGGGAGGGATTTTTATTGGTCAATAGTGAGTTCCAGAGATGTAGATGATCTGCCTCAGTTATTCGTCCGTCTGTTCCACCACAGTGGTCTTCTCACTGACGTAGATCCCATCCAGGAACTTCCTGATGTCCTTCTTCTTGACCGTGGTGGCTTGTTGGATCAGAGCAGCTGGAAGAGAGGGATGGAGGGAGAGAGAGAGAGAACAAGAGGAGAGAGAGAGAGACAAGAGGAGAGAGAGAGAGAGAGAGAGACAGAGAGACAGAGAGAGACAAGAGGAGAGAGAGAGAGACAAGAGGAGAGAGAGAGAGACAGAGAGAGAGAGACAGAGAGAGAGACAGAGACAGAGAGAGAGACAGAGAGAGAGACAGAGAGAGACACAGAGAGAGAGAGAGAGACAGAGAGAGAACAAGGAGAGAGAGAGAGAACAAGGAGAGAGAGAACAAGTTCAAACTAAAGGGCTGTAATATGTACCTCCATAACCTCCATTAAGTGCACCATAACGTAGGTTACAGGGTTATAATTTCTCTAAGTCGGTTAAAGCTTTGCATGCATTCCGTGTTAAAGATTCTAGCATAAAAAATAAATTTAAAAAAGGTTTTAAAAGTGCAACATTAAAACATGCATTGATTGACATTGGGGGGGGGGTGTACATCAAGATGCTAAACATGACCTGGCTGTTAATGGTTCCCTATTAGCTAACAGGGAGATGCCACCCTACTCTCTATACTAAACATGACCTGGCTGTTAATGGTTCCCTATTAGCTAACAGGGAGATGCCACCCTACTCCCTATACTAAACATGACCTGGCTGTTAATGGTTGTCTATTAGCTAACAGGGAGCTCCCACCCTACTCCCTATACTAAACATGACCTGGCTGTTAATGGTTCCCTATTAGCTAACAGGGAGATGCCACCCTACTCCCTATACTAAACATGACCTGGCTGTTAATGGTTCCCTATTAGCTAACAGGGAGATGCCACCCTACTCCCTATACTAAACATGACCTGGCTGTTAATGGTTCCCTATTAGATAACAGGGAGATGCCACCCTACTCCCTATACTAAACATGACCTGGCTGTTAATGGTTCTCTATTAGCTAACAGGGAGATGCCACCCTACTCCCTATACTAAACATGACCTGGCTGTTAATGGTTCCCTATTAGCTAACAGGGAGATGCCACCCTACTCCCTATACTAAACATGACCTGGCTGTTAATGGTTCTCTATTAGCTAACAGGGAGATGCCACCCTACTCCCTATACTAAACATGACCTGGCTGTTAATGGTTGTCTATTAGCTAACAGGGAGCTCCCACCCTACTCTCTATACTAAACATGACCTGGCTGTTAATGGTTCCCTATTAGCTAACAGGGAGATGCCACCCTACTCTCTATACTAAACATGACCTGGCTGTTAATGGTTCCCTATTAGCTAACAGGGAGATGCCACCCTACTCCCTATACTAAACATGACCTGGCTGTTAATGGTTCTCTATTAGCTAACAGGGAGATGCCACCCTACTCCCTATACTAAACATGACCTGGCTGTTAATGGTTCTCTATTAGCTAACAGGGAGATGCCACCCTACTCCCTATACTAAACATGACCTGGCTGTTAATGGTTCCCTATTAGCTAACAGGGAGATGCCACCCTACTCCCTATACTAAACATGACCTGGCTGTTAATGGTTCTCTATTAGCTAACAGGGAGATGCCACCCTACTCCCTATACTAAACATGACCTGGCTGTTAATGGTTCCCTATTAGCTAACAGGGAGATGCCACCCTACTCACTATACTAAATATGACCTGGCTGTTAATGGTTCTCTATTAGCTAACAGGGAGATGCCACCCTACTCCCTATACTAAACATGACCTGGCTGTTAATGGTTCTCTATTAGCTAACAGGGAGATGCCACCCTACTCCCTATACTAAACATGACCTGGCTGTTAATGGTTCCCTATTAGCTAACAGGGAGATGCCACCCTACTCCCTATACTAAACATGACCTGGCTGTTAATGGTTCCCTATTAGCTAACAGGGAGATGCCACCCTACTCCCTATACTAAACATGACCTGGCTGTTAATGGTTCTCTATTAGCTAACAGGGAGATGCCACCCTACTCCCTATACTAAACATGACCTGGCTGTTAATGGTTCCCTATTAGCTAACAGGGAGATGCCACCCTACTCCCTATACTAAACATGACCTGGCTGTTAATGGTTCTCTATTAGCTAACAGGGAGATGCCTCCCTACTCCCTATACTAAACATGACCTGGCTGTTAATGGTTCCCTATTAGCTAACAGGGAGATGCCACCCTACTCCCTATACTAAACATGACCTGGCTGTTAATGGTTCCCTATTAGCTAACAGGGAGATGCCACCCTACTCCCTATACTAAACATGACCTGGCTGTTAATGGTTCCCTATTAGCTAACAGGGAGATGCCACCCTACTCCCTATACTAAACATGACCTGGCTGTTAATGGTTCCCTATTAGCTAACAGGGAGATGCCACCCCTACTCCCTATACTAAACATGACCTGGCTGTTAATGGTTGTCTATTAGCTAACAGGGAGATGCCACCCTACTCCCTATACTAAACATGACCTGGCTGTTAATGGTTCCCTATTAGCTAACAGGGAGATGCCACCCTACTCCCTATACTAAACATGACCTGGCTGTTAATGGTTCCCTATTAGCTAACAGGGAGATGCCACCCTACTCCCTATACTAAACATGACCTGGCTGTTAATGGTTCCCTATTAGCTAACAGGGAGATGCCACCCTACTCCCTATACTAAACATGACCTGGCTGTTAATGGTTCCCTATTAGCTAACAGGGAGATGCCACCCTACTCCCTATACTAAACATGACCTGGCTGTTAATGGTTCTCTATTAGCTAACAGGGAGATGCCACCCTACTCCCTATACTAAACATGACCTGGCTGTTAATGCTTCTCTATTAGCTAACAGGGAGATGCCACCCTACTCCCTATACTAAACATGACCTGGCTGTTAATGGTTCCCTATTAGCTAACAGGGAGATGCCACCCTACTCCCTATACTAAACATGACCTGGCTGTTAATGGTTCCCTATTAGCTAACAGGGAGATGCCACCCTACTCCCTATACTAAACATGACCTGGCTGTTAATGGTTCCCTATTAGCTAACAGGGAGATGCCACCCTACTCCCTATACTAAACATGACCTGGCTGTTAATGGTTCTCTATTAGCTAACAGGGAGATGCCACCCTACTCCCTATACTAAACATGACCTGGCTGTTAATGGTTCCCTATTAGCTAACAGGGAGATGCCCCCCTACTCCCTATACTAAACATGACCTGGCTGTTAATGGTTCCCTATTAGCTAACAGGGAGATGCCACCCTACTCCCTATACTAAACATGACCTGGCTGTTAATGGTTCCCTATTAGCTAACAGGGAGATGCCACCCTACTCCCTATACTAAACATGACCTGGCTGTTAATGGTTCCCTATTAGCTAACAGGGAGATGCCACCCTACTCCCTATACTAAACATGACCTGGCTGTTAATGGTTCCCTATTAGCTAACAGGGAGATGCCACCCTACTCCCTATACTAAACATGACCTGGCTGTTAATGGTTCCCTATTAGCTAACAGGGAGATGCCACCCTACTCCCTATACTAAACATGACCTGGCTGTTAATGGTTCTCTATTAGCTAACAGGGAGATGCCACCCTACTCCCTATACTAAACATGACCTGGCTGTTAATGGTTCTCTATTAGCTAACAGGGAGATGCCACCCTACTCCCTATACTAAACATGACCTGGCTGTTAATGGTTCCCTATTAGCTAACAGGGAGATGCCACCCTACTCCCTATACTAAACATGACCTGGCTGTTAATGGTTCCCTATTAGCTAACAGGGAGATGCCACCCTACTCCCTATACTAAACATGACCTGGCTGTTAATGGTTCTCTATTAGCTAACAGGGAGATGCCACCCTACTCCCTATACTAAACATGACCTGGCTGTTAATGGTTCCCTATTAGCTAACAGGGAGATGCCACCCTACTCCCTATACTAAACATGACCTGGCTGTTAATGGTTCTCTATTAGCTAACAGGGAGATGCCACCCTACTCCCTATACTAAACATGACCTGGCTGTTAATGGTTCTCTATTAGCTAACAGGGAGATGCCACCCTACTCCCTATACTAAACATGACCTGGCTGTTAATGGTTCTCTATTAGCTAACAGGGAGATGCCACCCTACTCCCTATACTAAACATGACCTGGCTGTTAATGGTTCTCTATTAGCTAACAGGGAGATGCCACCCTACTCCCTATACTAAACATGACCTGGCTGTTAATGGTTCTCTATTAGCTAACAGGGAGATGCCACCCTACTCCCTATACTAAACATGACCTGGCTGTTAATGGTTCCCTATTAGCTAACAGGGAGATGCCACCCTACTCCCTATACTAAACATGACCTGGCTGTTAATGGTTCCCTATTAGCTAACAGGGAGATGCCACCCTACTCCCTATACTAAACATGACCTGGCTGTTAATGGTTCTCTATTAGCTAACAGGGAGATGCCACCCTACTCCCTATACTAAACATGACCTGGCTGTTAATGGTTCTCTATTAGCTAACAGGGAGATGCCACCCTACTCCCTATACTAAACATGACCTGGCTGTTAATGGTTCCCTATTAGCTAACAGGGAGATGCCACCCTACTCCCTATACTAAACATGACCTGGCTGTTAATGGTTCCCTATTAGCTAACAGGGAGATGCCCCCCTACTCCCTATACTAAACATGACCTGGCTGTTAATGGTTCTCTATTAGCTAACAGGGAGATGCCACCCTACTCCCTATACTAAACATGACCTGGCTGTTAATGGTTCTCTATTAGCTAACAGGGAGATGCCACCCTACTCCCTATACTAAACATGACCTGGCTGTTAATGGTTCCCTATTAGCTAACAGGGAGATGCCACCCTACTCCCTATACTAAACATGACCTGGCTGTTAATGGTTCCCTATTAGCTAACAGGGAGATGCCCCCCTACTCCCTATACTAAACATGACCTGGCTGTTAATGGTTCCCTATTAGCTAACAGGGAGATGCCACCCTACTCCCTATACATTTCTGGTATTGACCAATGGGGCTGTGGGTGTGCACCACCTAGGGAACAGGGTGGCCATGTGGGATGCACGCTGTGACTAAAACCAGCTTGCTTTGCACAATTGGAATCAGGGACGGAGACAGACAACCCTTTGAGATGAGAAATTATGAAAGAGAAAAAAAATAATAAAAATAAACATGGACTTTCCCCGCCCCCCCACCACCCACGGTGAACGACAGAGAGCGAACGACCCTCATGGCACCCTCATCCCTACATAGTACACTACCAACCCCATAGGGCTCTGGTCTAAAGTAGTGCACTATATAGGGGATTAGGGTGCTATTGGGCCACAGCCAGAGTGTAGCAACAAAAAACACAAAGCGGACGTAAAGTGGACAGAGACGAGGGGCTCCCCCTGGTGGCGTGGGGGAGTCGTAGCACTGTGCTGAGCGACAGACTGACAGAGACACTCGGTGGTAGTTAATTCAAACCTCTAATCCTCCTTCTGGACGACCGTGCCCTTCTCAGACACATAGATACCGTCCAAGAACTTTCTGATATCCTTGTTTTTGACTGTGGTGGCTTGCTGGATGAGAGCGGCTGGAAGAGAGGAGAGAGAGGCTGGGGTGGTGAGCAGCATGACACAGCTTGGAGGGTCACACAGGGGTCAAGGGGCACAGGTCAATATATAGGCAAGCAGTTAGGAGAGGGAGAGGAGGACAAGGAGAGGGAGAGAAGAGGAGAAAGAGAGGAGAGGGAGAGGAGGACAAGGAGAGGGAGAGAAGAGGAGAAAGAGAGGAGGGGGAGAGAGGAGGAGAAAGAGATAGGAGAGCTGAAAAAGGAGGTTGAGGAAGGGAGCAGAATATAAAGGAGGGAAGGAGAGAAATGAAAAGGGAAAGGAGTTGAGGAAGAGAGAAGGGAGGTTAGGGGACAGACAGCATCACTACCACTGTGGATTGACAGTCTGGTTATAGTATGAGGAGAGACCATACAGTTTAGAATCACAACATTCTAGAATCACAGTCGGAACATTCTAGAACCACAGTCGGAACATTCTAGAATCACACGGTGATGTTGTAAGACGTAAAGTAGAGGGAGAAGCAAAGGGAAGAGAGGCATAACAGATCTATTCTAGAACACACACACTAGGTCCTCAGACTGGAGAGGACAGAGGGTACATTCTAGGTGGAATACACAGGGACAGGTCTAGGGGTGGATAGTGTCTGGGACTGTGATGGGATTAAGAGACTGACGCATGTTTGGAAACCAACTGCTATGGACCGGAGCACTAAACGTAGTGGGCAAATGGCTGACAGCAGGGAGGGGCGAATGGCTTCATCCACAGGGAGGGGCGCTGAACATAACCGTGTTCCTCCACAGGGAGGGAGGGGCGCTGAACATAACCGTGTTCCTCCACAGGGAGGGGCGCTGAACATAACCGTGTTCCTCCACAGGGAGGGGCGGTTCATCCACAGGGAGGGGCGCTGAACATAACCGTGTTCCTCCACAGGGAGGGAGGGGCGCTGAACATAACCGTGTTCCTCCACAGGGGGGGGGCGCTGAACATAACCGGGTTCATCCACAGGGAGGGGCGCTGAACATAACCGTGTTCATCCCACAGGGAGGGGCGCTGAACATAACCGTGTTCCTCCACAGGGAGGGGCGCTGAACATAACCGTGTTCCTCCACAGGGAGGGGCGCTGAACATAACCGTGTTCATCCACAGGGAGGGGCGCTGAACATAACCGTGTTCCTCCACAGGGAGGGGCGCTGAACATAACCGTGTTCCTCCACAGGGAGGGGCGCTGAACATAACCGGGTTCATCCACAGGGAGGGGGGGGCGCTGAACATAACAGTGTTCCTCCACAGGGAGGGGGGGGGGGGGGGGGGGGGGGGCGCTGAACATAACCGTGTTCCTCCACAGGGAGGGGCGCTGAACATAACCGTGTTCCTCCACAGGGAGGGGCACTGTACATAACCGTGTTCATCCACAGGGAGGGGCGCTGAACATAACCGTGTTCCTCCACAGGGAGGGGCGCTGAACATAACCGTGTTCCTCCACAGGGAGGGGCGCTGAACATAACCGTGTTCCTCCACAGGGAGGGGCGCTGAACATAACCGTGTTCATCCCACAGGGAGGGGCGCTGAACATAAGTGTTCCTCCACAGGGAGGGGCGCTGAACATAACCGTGTTCCTCCACAGGGAGGGGGGGGGCGCTGAACATAACCGTGTTCCTCCACAGGGAGGGGCGCTGAACATAACCGTGTTCCTCCACAGGGAGGGGCGCTGAACATAACCGTGTTCCTCCACAGGGAGGGGCGCTGAACATAACCGTGTTCCTCCACAGGGAGGGGCGCTGAACATAACCGTGTTCATCCACAGGGAGGGAGGGGCGCTGAACATAACCGTGTTCCTCCACAGGGAGGGGCGCTGAACATAACCGTGTTCCTCCACAGGGAGGGGCGCTGAACATAACCGTGTTCATCCCACAGGGAGGGGCGCTGAACATAACCGTGTTCCTCCACAGGGAGGGGCGCTGAACATAACCGTGTTCCTCCACAGGGAGGGGCGCTGAACATAACCGTGTTCCTCCACAGGGAGGGGCGCTGAACATAACCGTGTTCCCCCACAGGGAGGGGCGCTGAACATAACCGTGTCCATCCACAGGGATGTGCGCTGAACATAACCGTGTTCCTTTACAGGGAGGGGCGCTGAACATAACCGTGTTCATCCACAGGGAGGGGCGCTGAACATAACCGTGTTCCTCCACAGGGAGGGGCGCTGAACATAACCGTGTTCCTCCACAGGGAGGGGCGCTGAACATAACCGTGTTCCTCCACAGGGAGGGGCGCTGAACATAACCGTGTTCATCCACAGGGAGGGGGGGGCGCTGAACATAACCGTGTTCCTCCACAGGGAGGGGCGCTGAACATAACCGTGTTCCCCCACAGGGAGGGGCGCTGAACATAACCGTGTTCCTCCACAGGGAGGGGCGCTGAACATAACCGTGTTCCTCCACAGGGAGGGGCGCTGAACATAACCGTGTTCCTCCACAGGGAGGGGGGGGCGCTGAACATAACCGTGTTCCTCCACAGGGAGGGAGGGGCGCTGAACATAACCGTGTTCCTCCACAGGGAGGGGGGGGCGCTGAACATAACCGTGTTCCTCCACAGGGAGGGAGGGGCGCTGAACATAACCGTGTTCCTCCACAGGGAGGGGCGCTGAACATAACCGTGTTCATCCCACAGGGAGGGGCGCTGAACATAACCGTGTTCATCCCACAGGGAGGGGCGCTGAACATAACCGTGCGCAGCCCCGAAATGAGAACTCAACTACGCAGGATACCCATATCGCGTAGCTAATTGTGTTCCTGCGATGCACACTTGGGCGAGGAGAGGAATCAGTTGACACGGGGGATTGGAGTTACAACCTTGAGGTTGTGCCTAGATCCTGGAGTGAAGGAGAGCAGTGCAGTGACATGATGGAGAGATCAGAGAGAAACAATGAAAAGAGAGGAGCGGTGTAGCGATGTATGGACCCAGAGGAGTGGTGTAGCGATGTATGGACCCTGAGGAGTGGTGTAGTGATGTATGGACCCTGAGGAGCGGTGTAGCGATGTATGGACCCTGAGGAGCGGTGTAGTGATGTATGGACCCTGAGGAGCGGTGTAGTGATGTATGGACCCTGAGGAGTGATGTAGCGATGTATGGACCCAGAGGAGCGGTGTAGCGATGTATGGACCCTGAGGAGCGGTGTAGTGATGTATGGACCCAGAGGAGCGGTGTATGGACCCTGAGGAGCGGTGTAGCGATGTATGGACCCTGAGGAGCGGTGTAGCGATGTATGGACCCTGAGGAGTGGTGTAGCGATGTATGGACCCAGAGGAGCGATGTATGGACCCTGAGGAGTGGTGTAGCGATGTATGGACCCTGAGGAGTGGTGTAGCGATGTATGGACCCAGAGGAGTGGTGTAGTGATGTATGGACCCTGAGGAGTGGTGTAGTGATGTATGGACCCTGAGGAGTGGTGTAGCGATGTATGGACCCAGAGGAGTGGTGTAGCGATGTATGGACCCTGAGGAGTGGTGTAGCGATGTATGGACCCAGAGGAGTGGTGTAGTGATGTATGGACCCTGAGGAGTGGTGTAGTGATGTATGGACCCTGAGGAGTGGTGTAGCGATGTATGGACCCTGAGGAGTGGTGTAGCGATGTATGGACCCTGAGGAGCGGTGTAGCGATGTATGGACCCTGAGGAGCGGTGTAGCGATGTATGGACCCTGAGGAGCGGTGTAGCGATGTATGGACCCTGAGGAGCGGTGTAGCGATGTATGGACCCTGAGGAGCGGTGTAGCGATGTAGGGACCCTGAGGAGCGGTGTAGCGATGTATGGACCCTGAGGAGCGGTGTAGCGATGTATGGACCCAGAGGAGTGGTGTAGCGATGTATGGACCCTGAGGAGTGGTGTAGCGATGTATGGACCCAGAGGAGTGGTGTAGCGATGTATGGACCCTGAGGAGCGGTGTAGTGATGTATGGACCCTGAGGAGTGGTGTAGCGATGTATGGACCCAGAGGAGTGGTGTAGTGATGTATGGACCCAGAGGAGTGGTGTAGCGATGTATGGACCCAGAGGAGTGGTGTAGCGATGTATGGACCCTGAGGAGCGGTGTAGTGATGTATGGACCCAGAGGAGTGGTGTAGTGATGTATGGACCCTGAGGAGCGGTGTAGCGATGTATGGACCCTGAGGAGTGGTGTAGCGATGTATGGACCCAGAGGAGTGGTGTAGTGATGTATGGACCCTGAGGAGTGGTGTAGTGATGTATGGACCCTGAGGAGCGGTGTATGGACCCTGAGGAGTGGTGTAGCGATGTATGGACCCTGAGGAGCGGTGTAGCGATGTATGGACCCTGAGGAGTGGTGTAGTGATGTATGGACCCTGAGGAGTGGTGTAGTGATGTATGGACCCAGAGGAGCGGTGTATGGACCCAGAGGAGTGGTGTAGCGATGTATGGACCCAGAGGAGTGGTGTAGCGATGTATGGACCCTGAGGAGCGGTGTAGCGATGTATGGACCCTGAGGAGTGGTGTAGTGATGTATGGACCCTGAGGAGTGGTGTAGTGATGTATGGACCCAGAGGAGCGGTGTATGGACCCAGAGGAGTGGTGTAGCGATGTATGGACCCTGAGGAGCGGTGTAGCGATGTATGGACCCTGAGGAGCGGTGTAGCGATATATGGACCCAGAGGAGTGGTGTAGCGATGTATGGACCCAGAGGAGTGGTGTAGCGATGTATGGACCTTGAGGAGTGGTGTAGTGATGTATGGACCCAGAGGAGTGGTGTAGTGATGTATGGACCCTGAGGAGTGGTGTAGTGATGTATGGACCCAGAGGAGCGGTGTATGGACCCAGAGGAGTGGTGTAGCGATGTATGGACCCAGAGGAGTGGTGTAGCGATGTATGGACCCAGAGGAGCGGTGTAGCGATGTATGGACCCAGAGGAGCGGTGTATGGACCCAGAGGAGTGGTGTAGCGATGTATGGACCCAGAGGAGCGGTGTATGGACCCAGAGGAGTGGTGTAGTGATGTATGGACCCTGAGGAGTGGTGTAGTGATGTATGGACCCAGAGGAGCGGTGTATGGACCCAGAGGAGTGGTGTAGCGATGTATGGACCCAGAGGAGTGGTGTAGCGATGTATGGACCCAGAGGAGTGGTGTAGCGATGTATGGACCCTGAGGAGCGGTGTAGCGATGTATGGACCCAGAGGAGTGGTGTAGCGATGTATGGACCCAGAGGAGTGGTGTAGTGATGTATGGACCCTGCAGTGCGCGTAGCCTCACCAGAGTTAGACACCAGCTCAATATCGTTCCCCTCCAGAATCAACTCGTCCTTCTGGGCTGCAGACACGGCGCAGGACACACCTGAGGGAGGGAGGAGACAAGAGGGACGGTAAGGAGGAGGAGAGACCGTCAGCCGGGCATCTCTGCATTGGAATCAGTCTGAAGTCAGAGCATTGCCAAGCTCTGGGGTTCTACAGAGGATTCCTTTACTGAACCAACAGAACCAGGGAGAGAACTACATCTGATACCAGAACCAGGAGAGAACTACATCTGATACCAGAACCAGGAGAGAACTACATCTTAACAGCTCCACATCAGTAGAGATACCAGAACCAGGGAGAGAACTACATCTTTACAGCGCCACATCAGTAGAGATACCAGAACCAGGAGAGAACTACATCTTAACAGCTCCACATCAGTAGAGATACAGAACCAGGGAGAGAACTACATCTTAACAGCTCCACATCAGTAGAGATACCAGAACCAGGGAGAGAACTACATCTTTACAATAACAACATGAAGTAAAACTTGTGTTTCAAACAATTGAGTCGCCTGTTCTCCAAATGCATACTGCCGCCAGCTCGTTGCAAAGTGGCGTGACGCGCTGAAGCCTGCCTACCGGTCGTCTATATGAACACTTGACTGGCCAATGGGAAGTGAGCGTTAATTACTGGTAGTATATGCTTGACTGGCCAATGGGAAGTGAGCGTTAATTACTGGTAGTATATGCTTGACTGGCCAATGGGAAGTGAGCGTTAATTACTGGCTGAACAATCAGTAGCAGCTCTTCAAATCGTGGCCATCAAAACTGTTTAACACACGACTGCATATGAAAGCACATTTCAAGTTTTAAATGTCACAGCTAAATGCATTTCTTGCAGCTCTAAACCCAATAATGCAATAACAATGAAATACTAAAAATAACATCAGGTAGAACAAAAACACACAATAAATAAAAATAACACAAGTAAAAAGATATATATATACATACACACACACAGGGTCAGTTCCAGTACCATATTTACAATGTGCAGGGATACTGGAGTGATGGAGGTAGATATGTATAGGGGTCAGGTGACTATATACCGGGTCAGTTCCAGTACCATATTAACAATGTGCAGGGATACTGGAGTGATGGAGGTAGATATGTATAGGGGTCAGGTGACTATATACAGGGTCAGTTCCAATACCATATTAACAATGTGCAGGGATACTGGAGTGATGGAGGTAGATATGTATAGGGGTCAGGTGACTAGGCATCAGGATATATGATAAACAGAGTAGCAGCAGCGTATATGATTGTATGGGAGTGTGTGTTGTCTGTATAAATGTGTATGCATGTTTTATGTGTCCGTGTGTAGAGCCCTGTCAGTGTGCATGGAGGCAGCGCAAAACTAAAATACTAGGGTCAACTCAGATAGTCCATGTAGCTATTCTGTTAGCTATTTATCAGTCTTATGGCTTGGGGATAGAAGCTGTTCAGGAGCCTGTTGGTGTCAAGACTTGATGCACCGGTACCGCTTGCAATGCGGAAGCAGAGAGAACAGTCTATGGCTTGGGTGGTTGGTGTCTTTAATGATTTTCTGAGCCTTCCTACCACGGATGGCAGGGCGCTCTGCCCAGAGGGATGTACTGGGGGCGCTCTGCTCAGAGGGATGTACTGGGGGCGCTCTGCCCAGAGTGATGTACTGGGCTGTCCGCACCACCCTCTGTAGCGCCGTGCGATCCAGGGCGGTGCTGTTGCCATACCAGGCAGTAATGCGGCTAGTCATGACGCTCTCGATGGTGCAGCTGTAGAACTTTTGAGGATCTGAGGGCCCATGCCAAACCTTTTCAACTTCCCGAGGGGGAAGAGGCGCTGTCTTGCCTTCTTCACGACGGGGCGCGTGTGAGTGGACCATTTTATGTCTTTGGACACCGAGGAACTTGAAGCTCTCGACACACTACACTGCAGCCCAGTCGATGTGGGCGTGCTCGCCCTGTTTCCTGCAGTCCGGGATCAGCTCCTTGGTCTTGCTGACGTTGAGGGAGAGGTTGTTGTCCCGGCAACACACCGCCAGGTCTCTGACCTCCCTGTAGGCTGTCTCATCATCGCTGGTGATCAGGCCTACCACCATCGTGTCGTCTGCAAACTTGATGGTGTTGGAGTCGTGCGTGGCCACGCAGTTGTGGGTGAACAGGGAGTACAGGAGGGGGGGCTAAGCACACAACCCTGTGGGGCCCCCCGTGTTGAGGGTCAGCCTACCCTCACCACCTGGGGGCGGCCCGTCAGGAAGTCCAGGATCCAGTTGCACAGGGAGGTGTTCAGACCCAGAGTCCTAAGCTTGGTGACGACGGGTGTTGAACACTTGAGCTGTAGTCAATGAACAGAACACTCACACAGGCATTCCCTCTTATCTAGGTGGTTGAGGGCAGTGCGGAGAGAGCGATTGAGATTGCGTCGTCTGTGGATCCGTTGGGGCCTTATGCAAATCGGCACGGGGTCTAGGGAGTCTGGGATGATGGGAGTTGATGTGTGCCGTAACCAGCCTTTCAGAGCACGATCGTGATTACAGATTTCACTCCACCGGCAACTAAAGAGCAGTTTGAGGAGCCTCGCACGCCGTCTGACAGATGTTCCTCTCAAAGGCTCTGTATGATAAACATTACGACTGAAGAAAATTTAATTCCACTAAATTACGCAAATGAACCTATAGACCGATAAGCATGACCAGTCAAATGAATTTCCATCAATGAAGAGGCTAAACAGCATTACTTTGCAATGGGACTTCTCTCTTCTCCCAGACAATTGGCCCGGCGGCAGTTTTATTTACCGGCTTTTCATTTTAAAAATGGTCAAAAGCCGATTATTACCGGCTAACGGAAAACCCTGACTCAAACACAGCCCTGCCCCCGTCTCAGACTCACCCTGTCTCATGCGGACGCGGCGAATGTACTTCTCCCCCAGAAAGTTCCTGATCTCCACCAGAGCGCCACTCTCCTGCATCACAACGTTGATGGGGAAATGGGCATACACCGAGCGCATCTTGTAACGGAAACCCTGAAGAATAGAGAGAGAGAGAGGGTTATACACAGAGCGCATCTTATAACAGAAACCCTGAAGAAAGGAGAGAGCGTTCTAGAGTCGACAAAGGGGGTCACACGCAAACGAAGATGACGCAAATGATCTGCTCATACGAAACAGCTTTGGGATGGAAATGTGCATCTAATATACGCCAGGACCATACTACCACCAGCCACTTAACTTCCTAGTAGTATTTGTCTTGTGCCAGGTAGCTTAGTGGGTAAGAGCGTTGTGCCAGTAACCGAAAGGTCGCTGGTTCTAATCCCCGAGCCAACTAGGTGAAAAAAAATCTGTCGATGTGCCCTTGAGCAAGGCACTTAACCCTAATTGCTCATGTAAGTCGCTCTGGATAAGAGCGTCTGCTAAATGACTAAAAATGTAAATGTCTGATATTGCAACAAGCAGCCAGGGTGGTCAAACAGCAGTGACAACACACACGCTGAAAGACAGACTAGGGGTTGCAATATTTTCCGGGAACTTTCAATAAATTCCCTGGGTTTTCCAGAAATTCTAGGTTGGACGCCGGATTTCCTTCTTGTTCCCTCCCGATTCCGGGAATCCTCCATCCAGGATTTCAGGAAAACCAGGGAATTTATTGAAAGTTCCTGGAATTGGGCTAACCTAACTGAAACACACACACAGTGGGTCTAACCAACCGCCGGCGCTGACAGACGGGTCAACACTCACCATGGTGACTCCCTTGATCATGTTCTGGACGTGACTGCAGATGGTTCTGACCGTAGCCAGCTCCTTCCTGTTGCCCCACCATTTATCCACACGCAGCTGGAACACAGAGAGGAGAGATACAATTTAGTTCACTACACCCCCCAGAACTATCAGTTAGGAACCCTTCACTACACCCCCAGAACTATCAGTTAGGAACCCTTCACTACACCCCCAGAACTATCAGTTAGGAACCCTTCACTACACCCCCAGAACTATCAGTTAGGAACCCTTCACTACACCCCCAGAACTATCAGTTAGGAACCCTTCACTACACCCCCAGAACTATCCGTTAGGAACCCTTCACTACACCCCCAGAACTATCCGTTAGGAACCCTTCACTACACCCCCAGAACTATCCGTTAGGAACCCTTCACTACACCACCAGAACTATCCGTTAGGAACCCTTCACTACACCCCCAGAACTATCCGTTAGGAACCCTTCACTACACCCCCAGAACTATCAGTTAGGAACCCTTCACTACACCACCAGAACTATCAGTTAGGAACCCTTCACTACACCCCCAGAACTATCAGTTAGGAACCCTTCACTACACCCCCAGAACTATCAGTTAGGAACCCTTCACTACACCCCCAGAACTATCAGTTAGGAACCCTTCACTACACCCCCAGAACTATCAGTTAGGAACCCTTCACTACACCCCCAGAACTATCAGTTAGGAACCCTTCACTACACCCCCAGAACTATCAGTTAGGAACCCTTCACTACACCCCCAGAACTATCAGTTAGGAACCCTTCACTACACCCCCAGAACTATCAGTTAGGAACCCTTCACTACACCCCCAGAACTATCAGTTAGGAACCCTTCACTACACCCCCAGAACTATCAGTTAGGAACCCTTCACTACACCCCCAGAACTATCAGTTAGGAACCCTTCACTACACCCCCAGAACTATCAGTTAGGAACCCTTCACTACACCCCCAGAACTATCAGTTAGGAACCCTTCACTACACCCCCAGAACTATCAGTTAGGAACCCTTCACTACACCCCCAGAACTATCAGTTAGGAACCCTTCACTACACCCCCAGAACTATCAGTTAGGAACCCTTCACTACACCCCCAGAACTATCAGTTAGGAACCCTTCACTACACCCCCAGAACTATCAGTTAGGAACCCTTCACTACACCCCCAGAACTATCAGTTAGGAACCCTTCACTACACCCCCAGAACTATCAGTTAGGAACCCTTCACTACACCCCCAGAACTATCAGTTAGGAACCCTTCACTACACCCCCAGAACTATCAGTTAGGAACCCTTCACTACACCCCCAGAACTATCAGTTAGGAACCCTTCACTACACCCCCAGAACTATCAGTTAGGAACCCTTCACTACACCACCAGAACTATCAGTTAGGAACCCTTCACTACACCCCCAGAACTATCAGTTAGGAACCCTTCACTACACCCCCAGAACTATCAGTTAGGAACCCTTCACTACACCCCCAGAACTATCAGTTAGGAACCCTTCACTACACCACCAGAACTATCAGTTAGGAACCCTTCACTACACCACCAGAACTATCAGTTAGGAACCCTTCACTACACCACCAGAACTATCAGTTAGGAACCCTTCACTACACCAATCAGTTCTATAGGATGCAGTTTATTTCACCAAAACAGCATTTTTACATTTTAGTCATTTTAGCAGACGCTCTTAACCAGAGCGACTTACAGGAGCAATTAGGGTTGCTAAAGGGGCACAGACAGATTTTTCACCTAGTCGGCTCGGGGACTAGAACCAGCGACCTTTCGGTTACCGGCACAACGCTCTTAACCACTAAGTATCACCACAAATAGTTACAAAGTGCAGTTCACTCCAGAAAGAGAGCAACGGTATGATCAGGACTCTACATTGTTTTAAAAGTATTTGGTAGCATGAAATTTAGAAGCACCAGAAAATAATAATATTTTCTAAATGATTTGAGATACAGCCTATATTGGGCCTATATGAATCGATGAGTACAGTGCATTAAAGCATTTCTATACCTCTTATTTATATAGGTATTTCTATATACGTCTCCATACCTTTTTGTGGGTCTTGCCCAGCAGGCTGAGTTCCAGGTTGATGTGGTTGAACTCCCTACGGAGAACCCCCCGGGGACCCTTGACGATCACAGTCCGCCCCTTCAACCTCACCTCGACTGGGGCACGGCAGAGACAACAGAAGTTAGACAGACACACAGGCACCAGCAACACTGAACCAGTAACTAGCTAGACAATCTTAACCATGTCACTAGAATATATGCCATAAAAAAGAAAAGAAAAAAAAGACTATAGTCAGGCTAAAATGCTGGATTGATGGAGACAGGCTCCAGAGATAACTCTGAGGTTGCCAGCCAGAGACCACAGTAAATTACCATTCCATTAGCAACATAATGGAATTAAGTTAGTTTAGTCCTTTTCTGGGGGCTGAACCAATAACTTACTATGCAAGACAGGTAAACATTTCACTCTGGTCTGGTTAAAAACGGAATCGTTTATTGATAGATCCACGGTTATCAACATGTTGGATGGGTTCGGTTTTTAAACAAGTAGATAGCGGAGCTTACCACCGTCGGGGATATCCACAGTCTGGTTACTGAGAATGGTCTTCATTCTGGGGGGTAGACAGATAGTAAAATTAGGTGGAGTTGGCGATTGCAATACAAAATGTTTGCCAACTAACGTTACCTAGAGGACTGGGGATTTCAGGGCAAGTTTAACTACTTTAATTAGCTAACTAGCAATATCACGAGTGTGTCCTCCACTGCTGTCATATTCAGTTAGCTCGTTGTTGACAAAATGCCATAGAATACGGTATTAGGTACATACAGTCGACTGTCCAAATGAAACCGTAGAGTATTAAAACGTTAATAAAACGCAGAAGGCGACGTTAGCAGCTAGCTAACTAGAACAGACAGGGCATGCAACTATCCAGTCAGATAGCGAGTCATGACCACTATCCCCCATGGCGAACAACTTGTATAGACTAGACATTTTAAAATGAAACGGGTCTGAAATATTGCGACCATGTCATACGAGACAAAACGTTACATTGCTACACACATCGAGCATTATTCACGTTGCCCTGGCTACTAAAATGGACGGATATGAAGGCATGGGGATTGCGGCCTTGGATAGGGGTCGGTGGCAAAACAAACTATTATATAGTTATATGGACGGGTTTTGGGAGGAAATAACAATTGCGCAACTTCAACATACATATAGCAAATTCGTAATGGTGAAAAATTACGCGTTTTAGATATCGAGGAACATAGATGGAGTTTGATTTTCTGCGATAGAAAAGTCTTCCACCATTTCTTACCTCGCCGGTAGTAGAGGAAAGGAGGACGGAAGGACGTCAGCACGTGATTGTAGTCTTCGTACGTGCTGACACCATCACGCTGCTTCACGTTTATCAGACGTAACCAAACAATTAATGAGCAAAAATATTGCGATACATTATACTTATTTTCTCCCGAGAAAGAACATCGTTTTTTAGAATAAATGTGGATATAAAAGGTTCGAGATCAATTTATTAATTAAATGACGGACGAAATACAATTTTTTTATTCCAGGCCTAAGTAATCGCTCCCAGAGAAACGTTGTCAATGACAGACGCTAGCTGACGTTAGTCGGGTAAAGTCATGGCTTTGGTCAAACAAAGTTGTTTTATTGCGGGTCGTTTCTCCAGCAACCACCTGTGGCTGAGTCCCAAATGCAACCCACATGTAAGTACATCTACTTGAACTAGACTGCAACCATATCACTGAAATGGCTCCTTTTGTTTCCAATGTTTATACTAGTTAGCTAAGCATGGCTAATGCTAACATAACTAGGTCGCTAACTGATTAGGGTCCTCCTTGGCCTTGGGTTACTTAGTTAGAAGAGGCATCATGCGTAGTTAGTTAATACGATTTGTTTATCCAAGCAGATACGAAGTAGTAGCTTACTAGCTAGAAAAGTTATATTGTGCTTGATGTCACACATTTCTTGTTGACATTCGACTCCATTTGTCCGAGCGATAACGACTGTCCTCATTGTTGATAATTCCTATCCGGTCCGTGGGTAGGTGTACGCCGCCAGCGGAGTGACCACAGCCGCCAGGTCATCCCAGGCACAGACACAGAAGGACCGCAAGAAGGAGCTGGCCGATGACGGGCCCGACCTCCAAGACTTTATATCTGGGGAGTTGTCTGAGAAGAACAACTGGGAGGAGTACAGGGGTAACCTGAAGAGACAGAAGGGAGAGAGGTGGGGAATATAGGTTCCTTATATATAGTTATAAATGTATATATAGTTGAAGTCGGAAGTTTACATACACCTTAACCTAATACATTTAAACTCAGTTTTTCACAATTCCTGACATTTAATCCTAGTAAAAATTCCCCGTCTTAGGTCAGTTAGGACCAACACTTTATTTTAAGAATGTGAAATGTCAGAATAATCGTAGAGAGAATTATTTATTTAAGCTTTTATTTATTTCATCACATTCCCAGTGGGTCAGATGTTTACATACACTCAAGTAGTATTTGGTAGCATTGCCTTTTAAATTGTTTAACTTGGGTCAAACGTTTCGGGTAGCCTTCCACAAGCTTCCCACAATAAGTTGGGTGAGTTTTAGCCCATTCCTCCTGACAGAGCTGGTGTAACTGAGTCAGGTATGTTGGCCTCCTTGCTCACACACACTTTTTCAGTTCTGCCCACAAATGTTCTATAGGATTGAGGTCAGGGCTTTGTGATGGCCACTCCAATACCTTGACTTTGTTGTCCTTAAGCCATTTTGCCACAACTTTGGAAGTATGCTTGGGGTCATTGTCCATTTGGAAGACCCATTTGCGACCAAGCTTTAACTTCCTGACTGATGTCTTGAGATGTTGCTTCAATATATCCACATAATTTTCCTTCCTCATGATGCCATCTATTTTGTGAAGTGAACCAATCCATCCTGCAGCAAAGTACCCCAACAGCATGATGCTGCCACCCCCGTGCTTCACGGTTGGGATGGTGTTCTTCGGCTTGCAAGACTCCCCCTTTTTCCTCCAAACATAACGATTGTCATTATGGCCAAACAGTTCTATTTTTGTTTCATCAGACCAGAGGACATTTCTCCAAATAGTACGATCTTTGTCCCCATGTGCAGTTGCAAACCGTTGTCTGGCTTTTTTATGGCAGTTTTGGAGCAGTGGCTTCTTCCTTGCTGAGCGGCCTTTCAGGTTATGCCGATATAGGACTCGTTTTACTGTGGATATAGATACTTTTGTACCTGTTTCCTCCAGCATCTTCACAAGGTCCTTTGCTGTTGTTCTGGGATTGATTTGCACTTTTCTCACCAAAGTACGTTCATCTCTACGAGACAGAATGTGTCTCCTTCCTGAGCGGTATGACGGCTGCGTGGTCCCATGGTGTTTATACTTGCGTACTATTTTTTGTACAGATGAACGTGGTACCTTCAGGCGTTTGGAAATTGCTCCCAAGGATGAACCAGACTTGTAGAGGTCTACAATTTTTTTTCTGCAGTCTTGGCTGATTTCTTTTGATTTTCCCATGATGTCAAGCAAAGAGGCAGTGAGTTTGAAGGTAGGCCTTGAAATACATCCACAGGTACACGTCCAATTGACTCAAATGATGTCAATTAGCCTATCAGAAGCTTCTAAAGCCATGACATCATTTTCTGGAATTTTCCAAGCTGTTTAAAAAGCACAGTCAACTTAGTGTATGTAAACTTCTGACCCACTGGAATTGTGATACAGTGAATTATAAGTGAAATCTTCTGTCTGTAAACAATTGTTGGAACAATTACTTGTGTCACGCACAAAGTAGATGTCCTAACCGACTTGCCAAAACTATAGTTTGTTAACAGGAAATGTGTGGAGTGGTTGAAAAACGAGTTTTAATGACTCCAACCTAAGTGTATGTAAACTTCCGACTTCAACTGTAAATATGTACTTTGCTTCCTAAATTGTGCACTACTTTTGACTCTGGTCCAGTTATCGGGAATAGGGGGTCATTTGGGACTGTGGATCTGATTACCTAGTTAGCTAGCAAAGGTAGTCTGTTTGTTTACCAGTCCTACTAACTTAAAATCAGGTTAAGTTAAGCTTGAATAAGTATCTTTAAATGTGTTGGGCTGTCTCCATCAAGGCTTATCCTGTTTGAACGAGGGTCAAAAGATCAGCTCTCTGAT